>NC_057814.1:47433728-47733728 GCF_018294505.1 Triticum aestivum | reverse complement strand
TGCTCGTCCCGATAAATGATGCAATTGTTCATGCACACATGGTATTTCACGTGCGGTAAATCCAGAGGACACACGATTTTCTTCACCTCCTCAAAACTGGTCGGGCACTTGTTCCCCTTGGGAAGACGTTCGTGCCAGAATGACATGTTCTCGTCGAAGCATGCGTCGGTCATTTTGTGCTTTACCTTCATCTCCAGAGCCATGAGCGTTACTTTCAGGCGGGTATCCTCGGGCGTGCATCCTTCATACAATGGAGTAACCGCGTCTATCTCCAGTTGATCCAGCTTGGCTTTCTCTCGGGCGGCAGCTCTTGCGTTATCCGTCCGCTTGAGAAGCAGCTCTTGAAGATGAGGGTCCTGCACCCAGCCCATCGATGGTCCATCGTCGTCTGCTCCGCCGGCATCTTCATCTTCATGATCATGCCCTTCGTCTGCTCCCGCATCTTCCTCATCATCATGTTCGGCATCTTCTACATGATGACTGTGTACAGCATCACCGTCGTGATCATGTCTTGGAGATTCTTCGCCTTCTCGCCCGCCCGAGCCGCGGTGGTTGTCCTGCTGCGCATCCTCATTTCTTGCCCGACCCCCATGGACGACTTCATAGTCATCTTCATCACCATGCCACCGACAGCCATCCATGAAACCACGCATGAGCACGTGGTCCCGCACCTGCCCGAAATCCGGGTCCGCAATAAGGCTCTTCAGCTTGCATCTTCGACACGGACATCTTATCTCCGTCTCGTTCTTTTCAAGCATCTCGGCCTTCGCGGAGCTCAAAAACCTATTCACGATGCCTTCGGTCATCGTGCGGACCATGGTCGCCTGCGGGGTAGAGCAAAACGATATTTTAGAACCAAGAAAAAATTTGGCATGACTTTCCCTAAAAATAGGACCAAAAAGAATGCATAGTGCCAAAATTCTCGCCGAAACGGAAATGAATCAACATTCCGGCAAAATATTGGCAACTATCGCATTTCAAATACCGGTACCTGCAAACACAAACATATATGCAACACCACAAACATACATAGATCTAGCTAGGACATAAAAAGTGCATGTGCACGTTGTTGGAGGGAGAACAACATAAAGATAGCTTCCCCCTTACTTACCTATCAAAAAAAGGGGGGTTTTAACCACGTAATTTCGATGAATTTATGGTGCAAATGAGGTGAGGACGAGGAGGCAGCCGAGACAAGCTTGGAGGAGGGAGGAGAGAATGAAGTGGGGAAAGTGAGTGGGTAGGTGTGGCTGTCCAAAATATCTAGCTCGTCCCAGGTTACTAATGGCGCACCACCACCTAATGCGCCATTAGTAACCCTGGTTACTAATGGCGCACCTGCTGGTGGTGCGCCATTAGTAGTTTTGCAAAAAAAAAACCCTAATGGCGCACTAGGGAGCAGTGCGCCATTACTAGCTTAAACTAGTAATGGCGCACTGCCCCAGGTGCGCCATTAGTAGTTTTGCAAAAAAGTAAAAAATAAAAAAATATTGTAGTGGCGCACTATGTTGCTGGTGCGCCATTACTAGAACTAGTAATGGCGCACTGTGCCCTGGTGCGCCATTAGTATGTCTGGCAAAATAAAAAAAATAAAATTTGTTACTAATGGCGCACCGTGTGCCTGGTGCGCCATTAGTGTATTTCACACTAATGGCGCACCAGCACATGGTGCGCCACTGCTACATAGCAATGGCGCACCACATGTCTGGTGCGCCATTAGTGGCCATTCCATCTATAGCCCTTTTCCTAGTAGTGCATGTATTGCTTGAAAGTTGAGAAAGTTGGAGATTATTAAAGTATGTGTCATCGGGGTTGTGCATGATGAGAGCATTCTTGTGTGACGAAAATGGAGCATGACTAAACTATATGATTTTATAGGGAGGAACTTTCTTTGGCCATGTTATTTTGAGAGGACATAATTGCTTAGTTAGTATGCTTGAAGTATTATTGTTTTTGTGTCAATATTGAACTTTTATCTTGAATCTTTCAGATCTGAATATTCATACCACAATTAAGAAGAATTACATTGAAATTATGCCAAGTAGCATTCCACTTCAAAAATTCTGTTTTTATCATTTACCTACTCGAGGACGAGCAGGAATTAAGCTTGGGGATGCTTGATACGTCTCCAACGTATCTATAATTTTTGATTGCTCCATGCTATATTATATTCTGTTTTGGACATTATTGGGCTTTATTATACACTTTTATATTATTTTTGGGACTAACCTATTAACCGGAGGCCCAGCTCAGAATTGCTGTTTTTTTGCCTATTTCAGAGTTTCGCAGAAAAAGAATATCAAACGGAGTCCAAACGGAATGAAACCTTCGGGAACGTGATTTTCGGAACGAACGTGATCCAGAGGACTTGGACCCTACGTCAAGACATCAACCAGGAAGCCACGAGGTAGGGGGGCGCGCCTACCCCCCCGGGCGCGCCCTCCACCCTCGTGGGCCCCCTGTTGCTCCACTGACGTACTCCTTCCTCCTATATATACCTACGTACCCCCAAACTACCAGATATGGAGCCAAAAACCTAATTCCACCGCCGCAACCTTCTGTACCTATGAGATTCCGTCTTGGGGCCTGTTCCGGTGCTCCATCGGAGGTGGCATCGATCACGGAGGGCTTCTACATCAACACCATAGCCTCTCCGATGATGTGTGAGTAGTTTACCTCAGACCTTCGGGTCCATAGTTATTAGCTGGATGGCTTCTTCGCTCTTTTTGGATCTCAATACAATGTTCTCCCCCTCTCTCGTGGAGATCTATTCGATGTAATCTTCTTTTGCGGTGCGTTTGTTGAGACCGATGAATTTTGGGTTTATGATCAAGTTTATCTATGAACAATATTTTGAATCTTCTCTGAGTTCTTTTATGTATGATTGGTTATATTTGCAAGTCTCTTCGAATTATCAGTTTGGTTTGGCCTACTAGATTGACCTTTATTGCAATGGGAGAAGTGCTTAGCTTTGAGTTCAATCTTGCGGTGTCCTTTCCCAGTGACAGTAGGGGCAGCAAGGCACGTATTGTATTGTTGCCATCGAGGATAACAAGATGGGGTTTATATCATATTGCATGAGTTCATCCCTCTACATCATGTCATCTTGCTTAAAGCATTACTCTGTTCTTATGAACTTAATACTCGAGATGCATGCTGGATAGCGGTCGATGTGTGGAGTAATAGTAGTAGATGCAGGCAGGAGTCGGTCTACTTGTCTCGGACATGATGCATATATACATGATCATACCTAGATATTCTCATAACTATGCTCAATTCTGTCAATTGCTCAACAGTAATTTGTTCACCCACCGTAAATACTTATGCTCCTGAGAGAAGCCACTAGTGAAACATATGGCCCCCGGGTCTATTTTCCATCATATTTATCTTCCAACAACAAGCTATTTCCATTGCCTTTTATTTTGCTTTCTTTACTTTGCATCTCTATCATAAAAATACCAAAAATATTATCTTATCATATCTATCAAATCTCACTCTCGTAAGTGACCGTGTAGGGATTGACAACCCCTTATCACGTTGGTTGCGAGGATTTATTTCTTTTGTGTAGGTGTGAGGGACTCGCGCGTAGCCTCCTACTGGATTGATACCTTGGTTCTCAAAAACTGAGGGAAATACTTACGCTACTTTGCTGCATCACCCTTTCCTCTTCAAGGGAAAACCAACGCAGTGCTCAAGAGGTAGCGGTATGCATTGATGTATGATTTTTTTTGTTCAATGTATTTTTTTGTCAATTTATGTATATGTTCATATATATGTGCATATTTAGAAAAAAATTGTGTATGTATAGGAAAATTTTGTATGATCAAAGTCATTTATGTATATATGTTCATATTTAGAAGAAAAGAAGGAGAGGAGAAAGGAAAATAAGAAGAGGAAGAAGGAGAAGAAGAAGGAGAAGAAGAGGAGAGGAAGAAGAGGAGAAATAAATAAGAAGAGGAAAAAGAATAAGAAAAAGAGGATAAGAAGAAGGAATAGAGGAAAAAATTCTTCTTCTCCTCTATTCATTCTTCTTTTCTTCTTTTTTTCTTATTCTTCCTCTTCTTATTTTTTTATCGGGTATGTCGTTGTAGATATACCCCCTCCCCGATAACTTCGACATGAGGGGGGGGCGGGGTCGATTTGCCCCCTCCCCGGTAACATTGTTTTCCATGTATGTATGTCATCGTTGTCGATATACCCCCTCCCGAATAACTTCGACATGAGGAGGGGGGTCGATATACCCCCTCCCCGATAACTTCAAAAGAGATTTATCAAGAATTCCCCCATTATGGATGTGCATAATTAAGTTGATCCATATTTTTCCTGATCTCATCTACCATTCTATATGTGCACGTTCTCTTGTGTTAAAGTATTGAAGAAATCCATGGTTTCATAATTAGCCGGAAGTAACAGGCGCATGATGGTATGAAGCTCTCCAAAGTTATTTTCGAAGGGAGTCCTGATAGGATAATTTGCTTTATGGTACAAAGTTCAGCAAAGGCCTTCCAAATAGCGATATTCGAAAGGCTCTTGCTGAACTTCGTACCAAAAAGCGAATTATCCTATCAGGACTCCGTTCCAAAATAATTTTGGAGAGCTTCATACCATCATGCGCCTGTTACTTCCGGCTAATGATAAAGCTATGGTTTTCTTGTGACAGCCTTGTTTTTGCCTTTTCTCTTTTTTCGGACTTTCATGTGCATTTTGCTTTGATTTGGAGTTTTGAATCGATTCAAATGGACTTGAACACTTGGGCCTACCCTTGAATTTCACCCAAGTGACTCATTCACCTCTAACTCACCTTTCCTTCTCTGAAAAACTCCAACAAAAGCCCAAGGAACATTTTTCATAAAGAAAAATATTCATTTTCTTCCCTGAAAATCACTTCAGCACTACTGCAGGATGCTGCTAACGCGACACTACGATCAGAGACCCTTTGAGAAACTGTGTGCGATGCCATAATCGCAAACCGTGGTGTATGAAAACCGTTACAAATGTATAAAACGTTTGCGATGACGGATGCATCAAACACGGTTCAGGTTTTAGTTGCATGTCCGATGAAGGGCATACGGTACAGTTCAATTAACTGTTTGCGATGAGGAGGAACAAAAGAAATGGGCAGCCAGAGGAAGGCGTGTGCGATACACAGTATACGGTTCACTTGGATGAACTGTTTGTGATTAGGCAACACAAAAGAAACGGTCAGCCAGATCAAGGTGTGTGCGATATACGGCATGCGGTTCACTCGGATGAACTGTTTGCGTTCAGACATGAGAACAGAAATGGTTCAACTTAACAACATGTGTGTGATACGCGGCAAACAGGTCTGTAATCAGAAATGTGTGTGAAGACCAATAATAACACAGACGGTTGCTGCTAATAAGACGTGTGTGTTGTGCGATGGGATTGCATACAGAACAACAATATATATATATATATATATATATATATATATATATATAAGGACATGCTTGCATAACAAAATTAAACATCCACTTACATAGGTGGCTACTACAACCATGGCATTTGCACACACCAAAGAAACTATTACATGCATAATTACATAGGTGGCTAATACACACATGACATTTCCACACACCAATAAAGTAAACTATATATTACATGCATGATCAACTAGCATAAATGATCATCTGATCATCATCTAATTCTTGTGACGCTTGCTCTGCTTGTGGCTCGATCCAGGCTCGTCGATTTGGGTAACGAGACACTTCCTCATGTCAACGATCCGCCTGTGCATCTTGTAGCATGTGTACACGCTCTTGGCCGCGAACCTAAGGTGAGGTTCATCCAGTTGTCGCAGCCAAGCCCTGTGCCAGGATAGGGGGCTTGTTCTCTGGGCATCCTGCTTCATCTTTTCGTAGTAGGGGTCGATGATGGCCAAGGCGAGTTCGACCAGGGAGTCCTTCTTCGTGCTGCCCCAGAACCTGTAGTGGTCATGGATTTCAACAGGGTTCTTGCAGGCCAAGCCCGTAACACTGAGCGCTTTTACATCGTCCATGGTTTCCACCGTGGCGAACTTGTAGTCGGTGCTGTTGACAAACCTGTTGAAACGGTCGCAAGGCTCTGCGGCCATGCAGTAGTGGTAGATGAGGACATGATGGCGCACGCACAACTGGGCGACGGCAACCTTCTGATCTATGCCGGGACGACCGGCGGTGTACTGGAGGTCAATGCCAACCACCTTGTACTTGTCTCGAGCAAGCAACTGCTCAACGCTGTTGATGTAGTCATCCACCACGGCCGGGTCGATGGTGTAGACCACCGAGAGATCCGTCTCCCTCGTGTGGGTCTCCACTCTATGCTTGCCGAACTCCATTGGAGCGCCGCTGGACATCCCCTCTCTATGTGTCGTCGTGGGTGTGCTTGTTGTGTTGTGGGGCGCGATCGAAAGGTTGAAGAGACTAAGGTTATAATGGCCACGGGAATTAAAGGGGAAGCCGGACGGCCAGGAATATCGGCAGGCCCTGATGGCAGTTCTAATTTGCAGCGCGTAACTCCATCATGCCGCACGTAACTGGATCGCGTGGCAATGTGCGCGGCGCAACCGCATGCATATGGGGGCCCCGACGTGATCGTGCGCACGCCCAACCGCTGGCAGAGCGCACGTAGAGGGACGCGAGCAGAGTGCTCCGCGGTCGCCTTAACGGCGAGCAACCATATATATATGCATATAGCAATTGAACGCGCAAGGAAAAGTTGTCCACAAGCCGAGCGCGCCGACGGACGCGAGCCAAGCGCGCCGACGGACGCGAGCAGAGCGCACCAACGGACGCGACAGAGCGCGCCTCGGCGCCTAATGGCGAGCAGAGCTTGCCGAGGGACGCGAGCAGAGGCCCGCACAGTGATACGTGGCAAATAAGACGAACTATGCGAGCGATGTCGGAGACATCAAGCACGAATCATATTAGAGTTGCGTGTGCGATACGTGGCATACAGTTGATCCATCCGAGCTGTTTGTGATGGAATAAGCCGTGTGTGTTCTAGGCAAATTCTTGCTAGTATATAACCTTAAATTTAACCCAAAAAATGTTAATGCATGTTACAAAAATTGTATAGCTGGAAACTATGTTCAAATACGACTCCAACGATATAATCTTTGGCGACATGCATTCGTATTTTATTAGTTAAATCCTACTTATAAACCAGGACGGGGGTATAGTAGGTAATTAAATCGAAATGTTTTTTTATTAACCGTATGTGTACGTGTCCTTTCGTCCTCCTCTCGCACGTCTTGTCACCCCGCTCCCGCATACGGCTTACGCGCAAGCTTGCGTAGCGCGCGGGGGCGTTCTTTTGGCCAAACGGTGGCGCCAATGAATTGTCGGTGAGCCTGTTCCC
Source organism: Triticum aestivum (assembly GCF_018294505.1). Taxonomy (NCBI): domain Eukaryota; kingdom Viridiplantae; phylum Streptophyta; class Magnoliopsida; order Poales; family Poaceae; genus Triticum; species Triticum aestivum. The sequence goes on along the minus strand of NC_057814.1, from coordinate 47,726,369 downwards.
GCGCAACCTCGCAGATTCCCACACAAGCTTCTCGCCCGACTAGGTGAAATCCCCCAAAATCCCAATGCTTACCGGCCTGCTATAAAAACCCTCACGGCCGGCGAGTCCTGCGTCTGCTACCTCTTGAGCACTGCGTTGGTTTTCCCTTGAAGAGGAAAGGGTGATGTAGCAAAGTAGCATAAGTATTTCCCTTAGTTTTTGAGAACCAAGGTATCAATCCAGTAGGAGGCTACGCGCGAGTCCCTCGCACCTACACAAAACAAAAAATCCTCGCAACCAACGCGATAAGGGGTTGTCAATCCCTACACGGTCACTTACGAGAGTGAGATCTGATAGATATGATAGGATAATATTTTTGGTATTTTTATGATAAAGATGCAAAGTAAAATAAAAGCAAAGTAAAAAAGCAACGGAAATAACTAAGTGTTGAAAGATTAATATGATGAAGATAGACCCGGGGGCCATAGGTTTCACTAGTGTCTTCTCTCATGTGCATAAGTATTTTACGGTGGGTGAACAAATTACTGTTGAGCAATTGACAGAATTGAGCATAGTTATGAGAATATCTAGGTATGATCATGTATATAGGCATCACGTCCGAGACAAGTAGACCGACTCCTGCCTGCATCTACTACTATTACTCCACACATCGACCGCTATCCAACATGCATCTAGAGTATTAATTTCATAAGAACAGAGTAACGCCTTAAGCAAGATGACATGATGTAGAGGGATAAATTCATGCAATATGATAAAAAAAGCCATTTTGTTATCCTCGATGGCAACAATACTATACCTGCCTTGCTGCCCCTACTATCACTGGGAAAGGACACCGCAAGATTGAACCCAAAGCTAAGCACTTCTCCCATTGCAAGAAAGATCAATCTAGTAGGCCAAACCAAACTGATAATTCGAAGAGACTTGCAAAGATAACCAATCATACATAAAAGAATTCAGAAGATTCAAATATTGTTCATAGATAAACTTATTCATAAACCCACAATTCATCGGTCTCACCAAACACACCGCAAAAGAAGATTACATCGAATAGATCTCCACGAGAGAGGGGGATAACATTGTATTGAGATCCAAAAAGAGAGAGGAAGCCATCTAGCTAATAACTATGGACCTGAAGGTCAGAGGTAAACTACTCACACTTCATCGGAGGGGCTATGGTGTTGATGTAGAAGCCCTCCGTGATCGATGCCCTCTCCGGCGGAGCTCCGGAACAGGCCCCAAGATGGGATCTCATGGGTACAGAAGGTTGCGGCGGTGGAATTAGGTTTTTGGCTCCGTATCTGATCATTTGGGGGTACGTAGGTATATATAGGAGGAAGAAGTACGTCGGTGGAGCAACAAGGGGCCCACGAGGGTGGAGAGCGCGCCCTAGGGGGCTGGGCGCGCCCCCTTCCTCGTGGCTTCCTGTTTTGTTTCTTGACGTAGGGTCCATGTCTCCTGGATCATGTTCGTTCCGAAAATCATGTTCCCGAAGGTTTCATTCCGTTTGGACTCCGTTTGATATTCTTTTTCTGCGAAATTCTAAAGTAGGCAAAAAACAGCAATTCTGGGCTGGCCCTCCAGTTAATAGGTTAGTCCCAAAAATAATATAAAAGTTAATAATAAAGCCCAATAATGTCCAAAACAGAAGATAATATAGCATGGAGCAATAAAAAATTATAGATACGTTGGAGATGTATCAAGCATCTCCAAGCTTAATTCCTGCTCGTCCTCGAGTAGGTAAATGATAAAAACAGAATTTTTGATGTGGAGTGCTACTATGCATAATTTCAATGTAATTCTTCTTAATTGTGGTATGAATATTCAGATCCGAAATATTCAAGATAAAAGTTCCTATTGACATAAGAATAATAATACTTCAAGCATACTAACTAAGCAATTATGTCCTCTCAAAATAACATGGCCAAAGAAAGTTCATCCCTACAAAATCATATAGTTTAGTCATGCTCCATTTTCGTCACACAAGAATGCTCTCATCATGCACAACCCCGATGACAAGCCAAGCAATTGTTTCATACTTTAGTAATCTCAAAAAATTTCAACCTTCACGCAATACATGAGCGCGAGCCATGGACATAGCCCTATGGGTGGAATAGAATAGGATGATGGGGGTTATGTGGAGAAGACAAAAAAGGAGAAAGTCTCACATCAACGAGGCTAATCCATGAGCTATGGAGATGCCCATCGATTGATGTTAATGCAAGGAGTAGGGATTGCCATGCAACGGATGCACTAGAGCTATAAGTATATGAAAGCTCAACAAAGAGAAACTAAGTGGGTGTGCATCCAACTTGCTTGCTCACGAAGACCTAGGGCACTTGAGGAGGCCCATTGTTGGAATATACAAGCCAAGTTCTATAATGAAAAATTCCCACTAGTATATGAAAGTGACAAAACAAGAGACTCTCTATCATGAAGATTATGGTGCTACTTTGAAGCACAAGTGTGGTAAAAGGATAGTAACATTGTCCCTTCTCTCTTTTTCTCTCATTTTTTTGGGCCTTCTCTTTTTTTATGGCCTTTCTGTTTTTTTATATTCCTCACTTGGGACAATGCTCTAGAAAATGATGATCATCACACTTCTATTTATTTACAACTCAATGATTACAACTCGATACTAGAACAAAGTATGACTCTATATGAATGCCTCCGGCGGAGTACCGGGATATGCAATGAACCAAGAGTGACATGTATGAAAGAATTATGAACGGTGGCTTTGCCACAAATACTATGTCAACTACATGATCATGCAAAGCAATATGAAAATGATGAATGTGTCATGATAAACGGAATGGTGGAAAGTTGCATGGCAATATATCTCGGAATGACTATGGAAATGCCATAATAGGTAGGTATCGTGGCTGTTTTGAGGAAGATATAAGGAGGTTTATGTGTGAAAGAGCGTATCATATCACGGGGTTTGGATGCACCGGCGAAGTTTGCACCAACTCTCAATGTGAGAAAGGCAATGCACGGTACCGAAGAGGCTAGCAATGATGGAAAGGTGAGAGTGCGTATAATCCATGGACTCAACATTAGTCATAAAGAACTCATATATTTATTGCAAAAATATACAAGTCATCAAAAACCAAGCACTACGTGCATGCTCCTAGGGGTATAGATTGGTAGGAAAAGACCATCCCTCGTCCCCGACTGCCACTCATAAGGAGGACAATCAAAGAACACCTCATGTTTCAAATTTGTTACATAAGGTTTACCATACGTGCATGCTACGGGACTTGCAAACTTCAACACAAGTATTTCTCAAATTCACAACTACTCAACTAGCACGACTTTAATATTACTACCTCCATATCTCAAAACAATCATCAAGCATCAAACTTCTCTTAGTATTCAATGCTCTCATAAGAAAGTTTTTCCTAATCTTGAATACCTAGCATATTAGGTTTATTTAAGAAAATTACCATGCTGTTTAAGACTCTCAAAATAATTTAAGTGAAGCATGAGAGATCAATAGTTTCTATAAAACAAATCCACCACCGTGCTCTAAAAGATATAAGTGAAGTACTAGAGCAAAAACTATATAACTCAAAAGATATAAGTGAAGCACATAGAGTATTCTAATAATTTTCGAATCATGTGTGTCTCTCTCAAAAGGGTGTGTACAGCAAGGATGATTGTGGTAAACTAAAAAGCAAAGACTCAAATCATACAATACGCTCCAAGCAAAACACATATCATGTGGTGAATAAAAATATAGCTCCAAGTAAAGTTACCGATGGAAGTAGACGAAAGAGGGGATGCCTTCCGGGGCATCCCCAAGCTTTGGCTTTTTGGTGTCCTTAGAATATCTTGGGGGTGCCTTGGGCATCCCCAAGCTTAGGCTCTTGCCACTCCTTGTTCCATAATCCATCAAATCTTTCACCCAAAACTTGAAAACTTCACAACACAAAACTCAGCAGAAAATCTCGTGAGCTCCGTTAGTGAAAGAAAACAAAAGACCACTTCAAGGTACTGTAATGAACTCATTCTTTATTTATATTGGTGTTAAAACTACTGTATTCCAACTTCTCTATGGTTTATAAACTCTTTTACTAGCCATAGAATCATCAAAATAAGCAAACAACACACGAAAAACAGAATCTGTCAAAAACAGAACAGTCTGTACTAATCTGTAACTAACACAAACTTCTGGAACTCCAAAAAATCAGCCAAAATAGGACGACCTACACAATTTGTTTATTGAACAGAAGCAATTGGAATAAATATTTTATCACGTTCTGGTGATTTTTAACAATTGTTTTCATGAATAGAAAGTTTCTGGAAATTTCTGCAAGATCAAATAACTATCATCCAAGAAGATCCTATAGGTTTAACTTGGCACAAACACTAAATAAAACATAAAAACACATCTAACCAGAGGCTAGATCAAATATTTATTCCTAAACAGAAGCAAAACGCAAAAAAACTAAAAATAAAATTGGGTTGCCTCCCAACAAGCGCTATCGTTTAACGTCCCTAGCTAGGCATAAAAGCAAGGATAGATCTAGGTATTGCCATCTTTGGTAGGCAATTCTTCAATGAGACATCTATCATCCCTTAGGGTTTATTTCTTTGCACTCATCAATGGAAATTATCATGGCTTTGAGAGATTCATTGATATAATGCTTAGGAGTAATAGATCTCAATTTTAAAGAAATCAACATCAAGAGAAATTCTATCAATGTTCCTAGCCAATTCATCAACTTTAAGCAATTTTTCTTCAAGCAAGGCATTGAAGTTCTTCTGCAAATTTATAAACTCTTTAACACTAGTCTCAAATTCGGAGGCCATCTTATTAAAATTTCCATAAGAATTGTTGTAGGAATTACCATAATTATTAGAGGAATTGCTAGGATAAGGCCAAGGATTAAAGTTTCCTCTATACGCGTTGTTACCAAAATTATTCCTACCAACAAAATTCACATCCATAGATTAATTATTATTCTCAATCAAAGTAGACAAAGGCATATCATTGGGATCAGAAGAAACACTCTTAGTGGCAAATAATTTCATAAGTTCATCCATCTTTCCACTCAAAACATTAATTTCTTCTATCGCATGCACTTTTTTATTAGTAGATCTTTCAGTGTACCATTGAGAATAATTGACCATAATATTATCTAGGAGTTTAGTAGCTTCTCCTAAAGTGATTTCCATAAAAGTGCCTCCCGCGGCCGAATCTAAAAGATTTCTAGAAGCAAAATTCAATCCGGCATAAAATTTTTGTATAATCATCCACAAATCCAAACCATATGTAGGGCAATTACGTATCATTAATTTCATCCTCTCCCAAGCTTGTGCAACATGTTCATCATCAAGTTGCTTAAAATTCATAATATCATTTCTAAGAGAGATAAATCTTAGCAGGGGGGAAATACTTAGGGATAAAAGCATCTTTGCATTTATTCCAAGAATCAATACTATTTTTAGGCAAAGACGAAAACCATGCTTTAGCACGATCTCTAAGCGAAAAAGGAAATAGCTTCAGTTTAACAATATCATTATCAACATCTTTCTTCTTTTGCATATCACACAAATCAACGAAGCTATTTAGATGAGTAGCAGCATCTTCACTAGGAAGGTCGATGAATTGATCTTTCATGACAAGATTCAACAAAGCAGCATTGATTTCACAAGATTCAGTATCAGTGAGGGGAGCAATCGGAGTGCTAAGGAAATCATTATTGTTGGTATTGGTAAAGTCACACAATTTGGTATTATCTTCAGCCATCGTGACAAACAAGCAATCCAACACACGAGCAAACAAAAAAACAAGCGAAAAAGAGGAGAATGAAAAAGAGGGCGAATAAAACGTCAAGAGAGAAGTGGGGGAGAGGAAAACGAGAGGCAAATGGCGAATAATGTAATGCGGGAGATAAGGGTTTGTGATGGGTACTTGGTATGTTTACTTTTGCGTAGGCCTCCCCGGCAACGGCGCCAGAAATCCTTCTTGCTACCTCTTGAGCACTGCGTTGGTTTTCCCTTGAAGAGGAAAGGGTGATGCAGCAAAGTAGCGTAAGTATTTCCCTCAGTTTTTGAGAACCAAGGTATCAATCCAGTAGGAGGCTAGGCGCGAGTCCCTCGCACCTACACAAAACAAATAAATCCTCGCAACCAACGCGATAAGGGGTTGTCAATCCCTACACGGTCACTTACGAGAGTGAGATCTGATAGATATGATAGGATAATATTTTTGGTATTTTTATGATAAAGATGCAAAGTAAAATAAAAGCAAAGTAAAAAGCAGCGGAAATAACTAAGTGTTGAAAGATTAATATCATGAAGACAGACCCGGGGGGCCATAGGTTTCACTTGTGGCTTCTCTCATGTGCATAAGTATTTTACGGTGGGTGAACAAATTACTGTTGAGCAATTGACAGAATTGAGCATAGTTATGAGAATATCTAGGTATGATCATGTATATAGGCATCACGTCCGAGACAAGTAGACCGACTCCTGCCTGCATCTACTACTATTACTCCACACATCGACTGCTATCCAGCATGCATCTAGAGTATTAAGTTCATAAGAACAGAGTAACGCCTTAAGCAAGATGGCATGATGTAGAGGGATAAATTCATGCAATATGATAAAAACCCCATCTTGTTATCCTCGATGGCAACAATACTATACGTGCCTTGCTGCCCCTACTGTCATAGGGAAAGGACACCGGAAGATTGAACCCCAAGCTAAGCACTTCTCCCATTGCAAGAAAGATCAATCTAGTAGGCCAAACCAAACTGATAATTCGAAGAGACTTGCGAAGATAACCAATCATACATAAAAGAATTAAGAAGATTCAAATATTGTTCATAGATAAACTTGATCATAAACCCACAATTCATCGGTCTCAACAAACACACCGCAAAAGAAGATTACATCGAATAGATCTCCACGAGAGAGGGGGAGAACATTGTATTGAGATCCAAAAAGAGAGAGGAAGCCATCTAGCTAATAACTGTGGACCCGAAGGTCTGAGGTAAACTACTCACACTTCATCGGAGGGGCTATGGTGTTGATGTAGAAGCCCACCGTGATCGATGCCCTCTCCGGCGGAGCTCCGGAACAGGCCCCAAGATGGGATCTCGTGGGTACAGAAGGTTGCGGCGGTGGAATTAGGTTTTTGGCTCCGTATCTGATCGTTTGGGGGTACGTAGGTATATATAGGAGGAAGAAGTACGTCGGTGGAGCAACAGGGAGCCCACGAGGGTGGAGGGTGCGCCCTAGGGGGGTAGGCGCGCCCCCTACCTCGTGGCTTCCTCTTTTGTTTCTTGACGTAGGGTCCAAGTCTCCTGGATCATGTTCGTTCCAAAAATCACGTTCCCTAAGGTTTCATTCCGTTTGGACTCCATTTGATATTCTTTTTCTGCGAAACTCTGAAATAGGCAAAAAACAGCAATTCTGGGCTGGGCCTCCGATTAATAGGTTAGTCCCAAAAATAATATAAAAGTGAATAATAAAGCCCAATAATGTCCAAAACAGAAGATAATATAGCATGGAGCAATCAAAAATTATAGATACGTTGGACAGGTGTCAGCGTCGCATTTTCCCCTCCCTCCCTGTAGCTTATCTCGTCTGCTTCTCCCACAATCGCCAATGGCACCGGTCCTTCGTCGTCGCTCAGCCACTCCACCGTCATCAGAGGACATCTCCAGCTGGGAGGCTACACAGCGGCGGCGGCGCAGTCCCCGGCGTAGTGTAGTGCGTGTGGCGTCCCTGTTGGGTGTGCGCGGAACACCCACCACACGCTCCGTCGCTGCTGCCCATCGGCAGCTGTTGCCGGCCGCCGTTGCCGCCACACCACCGTCGAAAGACAGGGCCATCTCTCGCTCCGCCGCCGCGGCCTGAAGGCGGGAGGTGGCCGTCGTGCCCGCCACCCCACTGCCGGCCACCGTGGCCATCACCCGCTCCGCCACCGCGGCCCGAAGGCGGGAGGTTTTGGTCGTGGCCGCCACCCCATAGTCCGCCACCGTGGCCGCCAGCCCACCGTTGACCGTCGGGATTATCACCCGCTCCGCCGTCGCGGCCCGAAGGCGGGAGGCCAAGGTGGAGGCCCGCACGTGCGTCAGCGACCTTGCACGCTACATCGAGTTCCTGCGGGAGGAGGAGGAGCGCCTCGTCGAGCACGCAAAGAGCCTTACCGCTGTTGGGGAACGTAGTAATTTCAAAATATTTCCTACGCACACGCAAGATCATGGTGATGCATAGCAACGAGAGAGGAGAGTGTGTCCACGTACCCTCGTAGACAGAAAGCGGAAGCGTTATGACAACGTGGTTGATGTAGTCGTACGTCTTCACGATCCGACCGATCCAAGTACCGAACGTACGGCACCTCCGAGTTCAGCACACGTTCAGCTCGATGACATCCCACGAACTCCGAGCCAGCAGAGCTTTGCGGGAGAGTTCCGTCAGCATGACGGCGGGATGACGGTGTTGATGATGCTACCGACGCAGGGCTTCGCCTAAGCACCGCTACGATATTACGGAGGTGGAATATGGTGGAGGGGGCACCGCACACGGCTGGGAGAGATCAACAGATCAACTTCTGTGTCTAAAGGTGCCCCCTGCCCCCGTATATAAAGGAGCAAGGGGGGAGGCCGGCCGGCCCTGTAGGGCGCGCCAGGAGGAGGAGTTCTCCTCCTAGTAGGAGTAGGACTCCCCTCTTTCCTACTCCTACTAGGAGGGGGAAAGGAAGGGGGAGAGGGAGAAAGAAAGGGGGGCGCCACCCCCCTCTCCTAGGCCAATTCAGACCAGAGGGGGAGGGGCGCGCGGCCTACCCTAGGCCAGCCCTCTCTCTCTCTCTCCAATAAGGCCCATAAGGCCCACTATTTCTCCCGGGGGGTTCCGGTAACCCTCCGGCACTACGGTTTTCTCTGAAACCACCCGGAATATAGTCGTCCAATATATCGATCTTTATGTCTCGACCATTTCGAGACTCCTCGTCATGTCCGTGATCATATCCGGGATTCCGAACTACCTTCGGTACATCAAAACACAAAAACTCATAATACCGATCGTCACCGAACGTTAAGCGTGCGGACCCTACGGGTTCAAGAACTATGTAGACATGACCGAGACACGTCTCCGGTCAATAACCAATAGTGGAACCTGGATGCTCATATTGGCTCGCACATATTCTATGAAGTCGGTCAAACCGCATAACATACGTTGTTCCCTTTGTCATCGGTATGTTACTTGCCCGAGATTTGATCGTCTGTATCTCAATACCTAGCTCAATCTCGTTACCGGCAAGTCTCTTTACTCGTTCTGTAATGCATCATCCCGCAACAAACTCATTAGTCACATTGCTTGCAAGGCTTATAGCGATGTGCATTACCGAGAGGGCCCAGAGATACCTCTCCGACAATCGGAGTGACAAATCCTAATCTCGATCTATGCCAACCCAACAAGCCTGTAGAGCACCTTTATAATCACCCAGTACGTTGTGACGTTTGGTAGCACACAAAGTGTTCCTCCGGTAATCGGGAGTTGCATAATCTCATAGTCATAGGAACATGTATAAGTCATGAAGAAAGCAATAGCAGTAAACTAAAACGATCAAGTGCTAAGCTAACGGAATGGGTCAAGTCAATCACATCATTATCCTAATGATGTGATCTAGTTAATCAAATGACAACTCATGTCTATGGTTAGGAAACTCAACCATCTTTGATCAACGAGCTAGTCAAGTAGAGGCATACTAGTGACACTATGTTTGTCTATGTATTCACACATGTATTATGTTTCTAGTTAATACAATTCTAGGATGAATAATAAACATTTATCATGATATGAGGAACTAAATAATAACTTTAATATTGCCTCTAGGGCATATTTCCTTCCGTCTCCTGATACGTCTCCAACGTATCTATAATTTTTTATTGCTCCATGCTATATTATCTACTGTTTTGGACATTATTGGGCTTTATTATTCACTTTTATATTATTTTTGGGACTAACCTATTAACCGGAGGCCCAGCCCAGAATTGCTGTTTTTTGCCTATTTCAGAGTTTCGCAGAAAAGGAATATCAAACAGAGTCCAAACGGAATGAAACCTTCGGGAACGTGATTTTTCGGAAGATTATGATCCGGGAGACTTGGACCCTACGTCAAGAAACAAAGGAGGAGGCCACGAGGTAGGGGATGCACCTAACCCCCAGGGTGCGCCCTCAACCCTCGTGGGCCCCCTGTTGCTCCGCCGACATACTCCTTCCTCCTATATATACCTACGTACCCCCAAACTATCAGATACGGAGCCAAAAACCTAATTCCACCGCCGCAACCTTCTGTATCCACAAGATCCCATCTTGGGGCCTGTTCCGGAGCTCCGCTGGAGAGGGCATCCATCACGGAGGGCTTCTACATCAACACCATAGCCTCTTCGATGAAGTGTGAGTAGTTTACTTCAGACCTTCGGGTCCATAGTTAGTAGCTAGATGGCTTCTTCTCTCTTTTTGGATCTCAATACAATGTTCTCCCCCTCTCTCGTGGAGATCTATTCGATGTAATCTTCTTTTTGCGGTGTGTTTGTTGAGACCGATGAATTGTGGGTTTATGATCAAGATTATCTATGAACAATATTTGAATCTTCTCTGAATTCTTTTATGTATGATTGGTTATCTTTGCAAGTCTCTTCGAATTATCAGTTTGGTTTGGCCTACTAGATTGATCTTTCTTGCAATGAGAGAAGTGCTTAGCTTTGGGTTTAATCTTGCAGTGTCCTTTTCCAGTGACAGTAGGGGCAGCAAGGCACGTATTGTATTGTTGCCATCGAGGATAACAAGATGGGGTTTCTATCATATTGCATGAATTTATCCCTCTACATCATGTCATCTTGCTTAAGGCGTTACTCTGTTTTCATGAACTTAATACTCTAGATGCATGCTGGATAGCGGTCGATGAGTGGAGTAATAGTAGTAGATGCACGCAGGAGTCGGTCTACTTGTCTCGGACGTGATGCCCATATACATGATCATACCTAGATATTCTCATAACTATGCTCAATTCTGTCAATTTCTCAACAGTAATTCGTTCACCCACCGTAAAATACTTAAGCTCTTGAGAGAAGCCACTAGTGAAACCAATGGCCCCCTGGCCTATTTTCCATCATATTAATCTCCCGACAACAAGCTATTTCTGGCGCCGTCTTTATTTTGTTTTCATTACTTTGCATCTTTATCACAAAAATACCAAAAATATTATCCTATCAGATCTATCAGATCTCACTCTCGAAGTGACCGTGTAGGGATTGACAACCCCTTATCGCGTTGATTGCGAGGATTTATTTGTTTTGTGTAGGTGCGAGGGACTCGCGCGTAGCCTCCTACTGGATTGATACCTTGGTTCTAAAAAACTGAGGGAAATACTTATGCTACTTTGCTGCATCACCCTTTCCTCTTCAAGGGAAAACCAACGCAGTGCTCAAGAGGTAGCAAGAAGGATTACTGGCGCCGTTGCCGGGGAGGTCTACACAAAAGTCAACATACCAAGTACCCATCATAAACCCTTATCTCCCGCATTACATTATTTGCCATTTGCCTCTCGTTTTCCTCTCCCCCACTTCACCCTTGCCGTTTTATTCGCCCTCTCTTTTCCGTTCGCCTCTTTTTCGCTTGCTTTTTGTTTGCTCGTGTGTTGGATTGCTTGTTTGTCACGATGGCTCTACCTAGATTTGGTGATCTTCACCTTAAAAGGTTAGAAGAGATTGAAAGCAACGTCAGGAGTTTTATGGTTTTGCAATTTGAGCATAATAATTTCTTCAGAAATGAGCTTAAGGAACAAAAAGGTTTTATGAGTCATATGAATAAAGAGCTCGATGATATGTCTAAAGAATTTGATGGTTTAAGATCCCAAATTGCTCGCCTTGAGAAGTTGACTGCTGAAATATCGGATAAGCAGGCTACCTTAGTTAATAAGATGGCCGCTAAACCGGATTTCAATGAAAATAAAGATGAAGATCTAAAAGTTATTGATGTGTCCCCTATTAAATCTTTGTTTTGCAATATGAATCTTGATAATGATGGGAATGAATATGATCCACCTTTACCTAGAAGGCATTCCAAAAATTCGGAGTTTTTAGATCTTGATGCTAAAATTGACAAAAGTGGGATTGAAGAAATCAAAACCCTAGACGTTAAACCCACTATTATGGATTTCAAGGAATTTAATTATGAAAATTTCTTTTTGATAGATTGTATTTCCTTGTTGCAATCCGAGCTAAATTCTCCTCATGCTTATAGTCAAAATAAAGCTTTTACCAAACATATCGTTGATGCTTTGATGCAATCTTATGAAGAAAAACTTGAGTTGGAAGTTTCTATCCCTAGAAAACTTTACGGTGAGTGGGAACCTACTATTAAAATTAAGATTAAGGATCATGAGTTCTATGCTTTATGTGATTTGGGTGCTAGTGTTTCCACTATTCCCAAAACTTTGTGCGATTTGCTAGATTTCCGAGATTTTGATGATTGCTCTCTAAACTTGCACCTTGCGGATTCTACTATTAAGAAACCTATGGTAAGAATTAATGATATTCTTACTATTGCAAATAGGAATTGTGTGCCCGTAGATTTTATCGTTCTTGATATATATTGCAATCCTTCATGTCCTATTATTTTTGGTAGACCATTCCTTGGAACGATGGGTGCAATTATTGATATGAAGGAAGGGAATATCAGATTCCAATTTCCATTAAAGAAAGGTATGGAACACTTCCCTAGGAAGAAAATAAAATTACCATATGAATCTATAATGAGAGCCACTTATGTATTGCCTACCAAAGATGGCAATACCTAGATCTATCCTTGCTTTTATGCCTAGCTAGGGGCGTTAAACGATAGCGCTTGTTGGGAGGCAACCCAATTTTATTTTTAGTTTTTTGCTTTTTGCTTCTGTTAAGAAATAAATATTTGATCTAGCCTCTGGTTAGATGTGTTTTTATGTTTTAATTAGTGTTTGTGCCAAGTTAAACCTATAGGATCTTCTTGGATGATAGTTATTTGATCTTGCAGAAATTTCCAGAAACTTTCTGTTCACGAAAATAATTGTTAAAAATTACCAGAACGTGATAAAATACTGATTCCAATTGATACTGATCAATAAACAAATTGTCTAGGTCTTCCTATTTTGGCTGATTTTTTGGAGTTCCAGAAGTTTGCGTTAGTTACAGATTAGATCAGACTGTTCTGTTTTTGACAGATTCTGTTTTTCGTGTGTTGTTTGCTTATTTTGATGAATCTATGGCTAGTAAAATAGTTTATAAACCATAGAGAAGTTGGAATACAGTATGTTTAACACCAATATAAATAAAGAATGAGTTCATTACAGTACCTTGAAGTGGTCTTTTGTTTTCTTTCGCTAACGGAGCTCACGAGATTTTCTGTTAAGTTTTGTGTTGTGAAGTTTTCAAGTTTTGGGTGAAAGATTTTGATGGATTATGGAACAAGGAGTGGCAAGAGCCTAAGCTTGGGGATGCCCATGGCACCCCCAAGATAATCTAAGGACACCAAAAAGCCAAAGCTTGGGGATGCCCCGGAAGCCATCCCCTCTTTCGTCTACTTCCATCGGTAACTTTACTTGGAGCTATATTTTTATTCACCACATGATATGTGTTTTGCTTGGAGCGTCTTGTATGATTTGAGTCTTTGATTTTTAGTTTACCACAATAATCCTTTGCTGTACACACCTTTTGAGAGAGCCATACATGATTTGCAAATTATTAGAATACTCTATGTTCTTCGCTTATATCTTTTGAGCTATATAGTTTTGCTCTAGTGCTTCACTTATATCTTTTAGAGCATGGTGGTGAATTTGTTTTATAGAAACTATTGATCTATCATGCTTCACTTAGATTATTTTGAGAGTCTTAAATAGCATGGTAATTTGCTTAAATAATCCTAATATGAAGCATACAAGATTTGTAAGAATTCTTATGAGTGTGTTGAATACTATGAAAAGTTTGATGCTTGATAATTGTTTTGAGACATGAAGATGGTGATATTAGAGTCATGCTAGTTGAGTAGTTGTGAATTTGAGAAATACTTGTGTTAAAGTTTGTGATTCCCGTAGCATGCACGTATGGTGAACCGTTATGTGATGAAGTCGGAGCATGATTTATTTATTGATTGTCTTCCTTATGAGTGGCGGTCGGGGACGAGCGATGGTCTTTTCCTACCAATCTATCCCCCTAGGAGCAAGCGCGTAATACTTTGCATTGATAACTTGTAGATTTTTCAATAAGTATATGAGTTCTTTATGACTAATGTTGAGTCCATGGACTATACGCACCCTTCTTCGTTTCACCATTGCTAGCCTCTCTAATACCGCGCACTTTTCGCCGGTATCATAAACCTTCCTCAAAACAGCCACCATACCTACCTATCATGGCATTTCCATAGCCATTCCGAGATATATTGCCATGCAACTCTCCACCGTTCCATTTATTTTGACACGCTCCATCATTGTCATATTGCTTTGCATGATCATGTAGTTGACATCGTATTTGTGGCAAAGCCACCGTTCATAATTCTTTCATACATGTCACTCTTGATTCATTGGATATACCAGTACACCGCCGGAGGCATTCATATAGAGTCATATTTTGTTCTAAGTATCGAGTTGTAATTGTTGAGTTGTAAGAAAATAAAAGTATGATGATCATCATTTTTAGAGCATTGTCCCAAGTGAGGAAAAGGATGATGGAGACTATGATTCCCCCACAAGTCGGGATGAGACTCCGGACGAAAAATAAATAAAAAAAGAGGCCATAAAAAAAAGAGAAAAGGCCCAAATAAAAAAAATGAGAGAAAAAGAGAGAAGGGACCATGTTACTATCCTTTTACCACACTTGTGCTTCAAAGTAGCACCATGATCTTCATGATAGAGAGTCTCTCATTTTGTCACTTTCATATACTAGTTGGAATTTTTTTAATTATAGAACTTGGCTTGCATATTCCAATGATGGGCTTCCTCAAAATGCCCTAGGTCGTGAGCAAGCGATTTGGATGCACACCCACTTAGTTTCCTTTGTTGAGCTTTCATATACTTATAGCTCTAGTGCATCTGTTGCATGGCAATCCCTACTCACTCACATTGATATCTATTGATGGGCATCTCCATAGCCCGTTGATACGCCTAGTTGATGTGAGACTATCTTCTCCCTTTTTGTCTTCTCCACAATTCTATTCCACATTTAGTGCTATGTCCATGGCTCACGCTCATGTATTGCGTGAAGATTGAAAAAGTTTTGAAAATGTCAAAAGTATGAAACAATTGCTTGGCTTGTCATCGGGGTTGTGCATGACTTAAATACTTTGTGTGGTGAAGATAGAGCATAGCTAGACTATATGATTTTGTAGGGATAACTTTCTTTGGCCATGTTATTTTGAGAAGACATGATTGCTTTGTTAGTATGCTTGAAGTATTATTATTTTTATGTCAATATTAAACTTTTGTCTTGAATCTTTCGGATCTGAATATTCATACCACAATTAAGAAGAATTACATTGAAATTATGCCAAGTAGCACTCTGCATCAAAAATTCTGTTTTTATCATTTACCTACTCGAGGACGAGCAGGAATCAAGTTTGGGATGCTTGATACGTCTCCAACGTATCTATAATTTTTGATTGCTCCATGCTATATTATCTACTATTTTGGACATTATTGGGCTTTATTATTCACTTTTATATTATTTTAGGGACTAACCTATTAACCGGAGGCCCAGCCCAGAATTGTTGTTTTTTGCCTATTTTAGAGTTTTGCAGAAAAGGAATATCAAACGGAGTCCGAACGGAATGAAACCTTCGGGAACGTGATTTTTAGGAAGATTATGCTCCGGGAGACTTGGACCCTACATCAAGAAACAAAGGAGGAGGCCATGAGGTAGGTGGGCGCGCCTACCCCCCAAGGCGCGCCCTCCACCCTCGTGGGCCCCTTGTTGCTCCACCGACGGACTCCTTCCTCCTATATATACGTACATACCCCAAAACGATCAAATACGGAGCCAAAAACCTATTTCCACCGCCGCAACCTTCTGTACCCACGAGAGCCCATCTTGGGGCCTGTTCCGGAGCTCCGCCAGAGAGGGCATCCATCACGGAGGTCTTCTACATCAACACCATAGCCCCTCCGATGAAGTGTGAGTAGTTTACCTCAGACCTTCGGGTCCATAGTTATTAGCTAGATGGCTTCCTCTCTCTTTTTGTATCTCAATACAATGTTCTCCCTCTACATCATGTCATCTTGCTTAAGGCGTTACTCTGTTTTCATGAACTTAATACTCTAGATGCATGCTGGATAGCGGTCGATGAGTGGAGTAATAGTAGTAGATGCAGGCAGGAGTCGGTCTACTTGTCTCGGACGTGATGCCTATATACATGATCATACCTAGATATTCTCATAACTATGCTCAATTCTGTCAATTTCTCAACAGTAATTCGTTCACCCACTGTAAAATACTTATGCTCTTGAGAGAAGCCACTAGTGAAAACTATGGCCCCCGGGTCTATTTTCCATCATATTAATCTCCCGACAATAAGCTATTTCTGGCGCCGTCTTTATTTTGCTTTCTTTACTTTGCATCTTTATCACAAAAATACCAAAAATATTATCCTATCATATCTATCAGATCTCACTCTCGTAAGTGACCGTGTAGGGATCGACAACCCCTTATCGCGTTGGTTGCGAGGATTTATTTGTTTTGTGTAGGTGCGAGGGACTCGCGCGTAGCCTCCTACTGGATTGATACCTTGGTTCTCAAAAATTGAGGGAAATACTTACGCTACTTTGCTGCATCACCCTTTCCTCTTCAAGGGAAAACCAACGCAGTGCTCAAGAGGTAGCATCTTCCACTTGCACTAGAGTCAATAATCTAGATTACACAGTAATGATTCTAACACCCATGGAGTCTTGGTGCTGATCATGTTTTGCTCGTGGAAGAGGCTTAGTCAACTGGTCTGCAACATTCAGATCCGTATGTATCTTGCAAATCTCTATGTCTCCCACCTGGACTTGATCCCGGATGGAATTGAAGCGTCTCTTGATGTGCTTGGTTCTCTTGTGAAACCTGGATTCCTTTGCCAAGGCAATTGCACCAGTATTGTCACAAAAGATTTTCATTGGACCCGATGCACTAGGTATGACACCTAGATCGGATATGAACTCCTTCATCCAGACTCCTTCATTTGCTGCCTCCGAATCAACTATGTACTCCGCTTCACACGTAGATCCCGCCACGACGCTTTGTTTAGAACTGCACCAACTGACAGCTCCACCGTTCAATATAAACACGATCCGGTTTGCGATTTAGAATTGTCTGGATCAATGTCAAAGCTTGCATCAATGTAACCATTTACGACTAGCTCTTTGTCACCTCCATAAACGAGAAACATATCCTTAGTCCTTTTCAGGTATTTCAGAATGTTCTTGACCGCTGTCCAGTGATCCACTCCGGGATTACTTTGCTACCTCCCTGCTAAACTAATAGCAAGGCACACATCAGGTCTGGTACACAGCATTGCATACATGATAGAGCCTATGGCTGAAGCATATGGAACATCTTTCATTTTCTCTCTATCTTCTGCAGTGGTCGGGCATTGAGTCTGACTCAACTTCACACCTTATAACATAGGCAAGAACCTTTCTTTGCTTGATCCATTTTGAACTTCTTCAAAACTTTGTCAAGGTATGTGCTTTGTGAAAGTCCAATTAAGCGTCTTGATCTATCTCTATAGATCTTGATGCCCAATATATAAGCAGCTTCACCGAGGTCTTTCATTGAAAAACTCTTATTCAAGTATCCTTTTATGCTATCCAGAAAATCTATATCATTCCCAATCAACAATATGTCGTCCACATATAATATTAGAAATTCTATAGAGCTCCCACTCACTTTCTTCTAAATACAGGCTTCTCCAAAAGTCTGTATAAAACCATATGCTTCGATCACACTATCAAAACGTTTATTCCAACTCCGAGAGGCTTGCACCAGTCCATAAATGGATCGCTGGAGCTTGCACACTTTGTTAGCTCCCTTTGTATCGACAAAACCTTCTGCTTGCATCATATACAACTCTTCTTCCAGAAATCCAATCAGGAATGCAGTTTTGACATCCATTTGCCAAATTTCATAATCATAAAATGCGGCAATTGCTAACATGATTCGGACAGACTTAAGCATCGCTACGGGTGAGAAAGTCTCATCATAGTCAACCCCTTGAACTTGTCGAAAACCTTTTGCAACAAGTCGGGCTTTGTAGACAGTAACATTACCGGCAGCGTCAGTCTTCTTCTTGAAGATCCATTTATTCTCAATGGCTTGCCGATCATCGGGCAAGTCAACCAAAGTCCACACTTTGTTCTCATACATGGATCCCATCTCAGATTTCATGGCCTCAAGCCATTTTGCGGAATCTGGGCTCACCATCGCTTCTTCATAGTTCGTAGGTTCGCCTTGGTCAAGTAACATGACCTCCAGAATAGGATTGCCGTACCACTCTGGTGCGGATCTTACTCGGGTTGACCTACGAGGTTCGGTAGTAACTTGATCTGAAGTTTCATGATCAATATCATTAGCTTCCTCACTAATTGGTGTAGATGTCACAGGAACCGGTTTTTGTGATGAACTACTTTCCAATAAGGGAGCAGGTATAGTTACCTCATCAAGTTCTACTTTCCTCCCACTGACTTCTTTCGAGAGAAACTCCTTCTCTAGAAAGGATCCATTCCTAGCAACAAATGTCTTGCCTTCGGATCTGTGATAGAATGTGTACCCAACAGTTTCTTTTGGGTATCCTATGAAGCCACATTTCTTCGATTTGGGTTCGAGCTTATCAGGTCGAAGCTTTTTCACATAAGCATCGCAGCCCCAAACTTTAAGAAACGACAACTTTGGTTTCTTGCCAAACCACAGTTCATAAGGCGTCGTCTCAACGGATTTCGATGGTGCCCTATTTAACGTTAATGTAGCCGTCTCTAAAGCATAACCCCAAAATGATAGCGGTAAATCAGTAAGAGACATCATAGATCGCACCATATCTAGTAAAGTACGATTACGACGTTCGGACACACCATTACGTTGTGGTGTTCCGGGTGGCGTGAGTTGCGAAACTATTCCGCATTGTTTCAAATGAAGACCAAACTCTTAACTCAAATATTCTCCTCCACGATCAGATCGTAGAAACTTTATTGTCTTGTTACGATGATTTTCCACTTCACTCTGAAATTCTTTGAAATTTTCAAATGTTTCAGACTTATGTTTCATTAAGTAGATATACCCATATCTGCTCAAATCATCTGTGAATGTGAGAAAATAACGATACCCGCCGCAAGCCTCAACATTCATCGGACCACATACATCAGTATGTATGATCTCCAACAAATCTGTTGCTCGCTCCATTGTTCTGGAGAACGGCGTTTTAGTCATCATGCCCATGAGGCATGGTTCGCAAGTACCAAGTGATTCATAATCAAGTGATTCCAAAAGTCCATCGGTATGGAGTTTCTTCATGCGCTTTACACCAATATGACCTGAACGGTAGTGCCACAAATAAGTTGCACTATCATTATCAACTCTGCATCTTTTGGCTTCAATATTATGAATATGTGTATCACTACTATCGAGATTTAATATAAATAGACCACTCTTCAAGGGTGCATGACCATAAATGATATTACTCATATAAATAGAACAACCATTATTCTTTGATTTAAATGAATAACCGTCTCGCATCAAAGAAGATCCAGATATAATGTTCATGCTCAACGCTGGCACCAAATAACAATTTTTTAGGTCTAAAACTAATCCCGATGGTAGATGTAGAGGTAGCGTGCCGACGGCGATCACATCGACTCTGGAACCATTTCCCACGCGCATCGTCACCTCGTCCTTAGCCAATCTTCGCTTATTCCGTAGCCCCTGTTTCGAGTTGCAAATATTACCAACAGAACCAGTATCAAATACCCAGGTGCTACTACGAGCATTAGTAAGGTACACATCAATAACATGTATATCACATATACCTTTGTTCACCTTGCCATCCTTCTTATCCGCCAAATACTTGGGGCAGTTCCGCTTCCAGTGACCAGTCTGTTTGCAGTAGAAGCACTCAGTCTCAGGCTTAGGTTCAGACTTGGGTTTCTTCTCCTGAGCAACAACTTGTTTGTTGTTCTTCTTGAAGTTCCCCTTCATCTTCCCTTTACCCTTTTTCTTGAAACTAGTGGTCTTGTTGACCATCAAAACTTGATGCTCCTTCTTGATTTCTACCTCCGCAGCCTTTAGCATTGCGAAGAGCTCGGGAATTGTCTTATCCATCCCTTGCATATTATAGTTCATCACGAAGCTCTTGTAGCTTGCTGGCAGTGATTGAAGAATTTTGTCAATGACACTATCATCCGGAAGATTAACTCCCAGTTGAATCAAGTGATTGTTATACCCAGACATTTTGAGTATATGTTCACTGACAGAACTACTCTCCTCCATCTTGCAGCTGTAGAACTTATTGGAGACTTCATATCTCTCAATCCGGGCATTTGCTTAAAATATTAACTTCAACTCCTGGAACATCTCATATGCTCCATGACGTTCAAAACGTCGTTGAAGTCCCGGTTCTAAGCCATAAAGCATGGCACACTGAACGTAGTCATCAGCCTTGCTCTGCAAGACATTCTTAACGTCGTCAGTTGCATCTGCAACAGGCCTGGAACCCAGCGGTGCTTCCAGGACGTAATTCTTCTATGCAGCAATGAGGATAATCCTCAAGTTACGGACACAGTCCGTGTAATTGCTACCATCATCTTTCAACTTTGCTTTCTCAAGGAAGGCATTAAAATTCAACGAAACAACAGCACAGGCCATCTATCTACAACATCACAGACATGGAAAATACTATCTGGTACTAAGTTCATGATAAATTAAAGTTCAATTAATCATATTACTAAAGAACTCCCACATAGATAGACATCCCTCTGATCATCTAAGTGATCACGTGATCCAAATCAACTAAACCATGTCCGATCATCACGTGAGATGGAGTAGTTTTGAATGGTGAACATCACTATGTTGATCATATCTACTATATGATTCACGCTCGACCTTTCGGTCTCCAGTGTTCTGAGGCCATATCTGCATATGCTATGCTCGTCAATTTTAACCCGAGTATTCTGCGTGTGCAAAACTGGCTTGCACCCGTTGTATGTTAACGTAGAGCTTATCACACCGGATCATCACGTGGTGTCTCAGCACGAAGAACTGTAGCAACGGTGCAGACTCAGGGAGAACACTTATACCTTGAAAATTAGTGAGAGATCATCTTATAATGCTACCGTCGATCTAAGCAAAATAAGATGCATAAAAGATAAACATCACATGCAATCAATATAAGTGATATGATATGGCCATCATCATCTTGTTCCTTTGATCTCCATCTCCAAAGCACCGTCATGATCACCATCGTCACCGGCGCGACACCTTGATCTCCATCGTAGCATCGTTGTCGTCTCGCCAACTATTGCTTCTACGACTATCGCTACCGCTTAGTGATAAAGTAAAGCAATTACAGGGCGATTGCATTGCATACAATAAAGCGACAACCATATGGCTCCTGCCAGTTGCTGATAACTTGGTTACAAAACATGATCATCTCATACAATAAAATTTAGCACCATGCCTTGACCATATCACATCACAGCATGCCCTGCAAAAACAAGTTAGACGTCCTCTACTTTATTGTTGCAAGTTTTACGTGGCTACTATGGGCTGAGCAAGAACCGTTCTTACCTACGCATCAAAACCACAATGATATTTCGTCAAGTTAGTGTTGTTTTAACCTTCAACAAGGACCGGGCGTAGTCACACTCGGTTCAACTAAAGTTGGAGAAACAGACACCCACTAGCCACCTGTGTTAGAAGCACGTCGGTAGAACCAGTCTCGCGTAAGTGTACGCGTAATGTCGGTCCGGGCCGCTTCATCCAACAATACCGCCGAACCAAAGTATGACATGCTGGTAAGCAGTATGACTTGTATCGCCCACAACTCACTTGTGTTCTACTCGTGCATATAACATCTACGGATAAACCTGGCTCGGATGCCACTGTTGGGGAACGTAGTAATTTCAAAAAAATTCCAACGCACACGCAAGATCATGGTGATGCATAGCAACAAGAGGGGAGAGTGTGTCCACGTACCCTCATAAACCGAAAGCGGAAGCGTTATGACAACGCGGTTAATGTAGTCGTATGTCTTCACGATCCGACCGATCCAAGTACCGAACGTACGGCACCTCCGAGTTCAGCACACGTTCAGCTCGATGACGTCCCACGAACTCCGATCCAAGAGAGCTTTGCGGGAGAGTTCCGTCAGCACGACGGCGTGATGACGGTGTTGATGATGCTACCGATGCAGGGCTTCGCCTAAGCACCGCTACGATATTACCGAGGTCGAATATGGTGGAGGGGGGCACCGCACATGGCTGGGAGAGATCAACAGATCAACTTCTGTGTCTAGAGGTGCCCCCTGCCCCCGTCAAGGGGGAGGCCGGACGGCCCTGTAGGGCGCGCCAGGAGGAGGAGTCCTCCTCCTAGTAGGAGTAGGACTCCCCTCTTTCCTACTCCTACTAGGAGGGGGAAAGGAAGGGGGAGAGGGAGAAGGAAAGGGGAGCGCCGCCCCCCCTCTCCCAGTCCAATTCGGACCAGAGGGGGAGGGGCGCGCGGCCTACCCTAGGCCAGCCCTCTCTCTCTCCACAAATGCCCATAAGGCCCACTATTTCTCCCGGGGGGTTCCGGGAACCCTCCGGCACTCCGGTTTTCTCCGAAACCACCTGCAACACTTCCGGTGTCCGAATATAGTCGTCCAATATATCGATCTTTATGTCGCGACCATTTTGAGACTCGTCGTCATGTCCGTGATCATATCCGGGACTCCTAACTACCTTCGGTACATCAAAACACAAAAACTCATAATACCGATCGTCACCGAACGTTAAGCGTGCGGACCCTACGGGTTCGAGAACTATGTAGACATGACCGAGACACATCTTCGGTCAATAACCAATAGCGGAACCTGGATGCTCATATTTGCTCCCACATATTCTACGAAGATCTTTATCGGTCAAACCGCATAACAACATACGTTGTTCCCTTTGTTATCGGTATGTTACTTGCCCGAGATTCGATCGTCGGTATCTCAATACCTAGCTCAATCTCGTTACCGGCAAGTCTCTTTACTCGTTCTGTAATGCATCATCCCGCAACTAACTCATTAGTCACATTGCTTGCAAGGCTTATAGCGATGTGCATTACCGAGAGGGCCCAGAGATACCTCTCCGACAATCGGAGTGACAAATCCTAATCTCGATCTATGCCAACCCAACAAGTACCATCGGAGACACCTGTAGAGCACCTTTATAATCACCCAGTTACGTTGTGACGTTTGGTAGCACACAAAGTGTTCCTCCGGTAATCGGGAGTTGCATAATCTCATAGTCATAGGAACTTGTATAAGTCATGAAGAAAGCAATAGCAGTAAACTAAAACGATCAAGTGCTAAGCTAACGGAATGGGTCAAGTCAATCACATCATTCTCCTAATGATGTGATATTGTTAATCAAATGACAACTCATGTCTATGGTTAGGAAACTCAACCATCTTTGATCAACGAGCTAGTCAAGTAGAGGCATACTAGTGACACTATGTTTGTCTATGTATTCACACATGTATTATGTTTCCGGTTAATACAATTCTAGCACGAATAATAAATATTTATCATGATATGAGGAAATAAATAATAACTTTATTATTGCCTCTAGGCATATTTCCTTCAACCGCCGCCGTGGCCGCAGCACACGCCGATACGGAGGCGAGGAATCAGGAGATCTACGAGCAGTCTGGCCACTTCGAGAGGGATTGTCTGGAGCGGCAGTGGGTGTTCGAGCTGGCGAGCGTCGCTGAACGTGCAGCAGCGGCAGGCACCGTATTGCATTTGTCCAACTCGTCGGTAGGCTCCTCCTCCTCCTCCTCTGCCTCTTACTGAGCGCGCTCGGCAGAGGAGAGGCTGCCGGAAGTAGCACAAAGCCCCTTCGTGGTAGTAGTAGTATTTAGGGGCTATTTTGTTCAGTTCATCTGACTATAGACGTGTGGTCGAACTGTACAACAGACTTAAAATTAGCAAGTATATATATTTGAACTAGTTATTTCAGTACGTGGTTGGCAACAATTGGGGAGAAGTTTGGTCAATTCAGCTGTCGAGTTGAACTATTTGTATAAATTAAGAATGACTACTTAATCTATGAATGAAATCTATGCTTAATTACTGAATTTAGTTGCAAAAATTACATAGTGCTAGTGATTTCTAGCTGCATATTTCGACAAATCGCAGTGTTACAAGGATTGACAAATGGCAACGTTACTAGATCAACAAATGTAAATCTTTCCAGTTTGACAAATGGCAACATACCCAATATGACAGATGCAAATCTTACCAAATTGTTTGTACGTGGTTGCACACGGGTCATCCAAAACAACCATTTGCGTTGAAGGGATGCACAAATCCTACGCTGCGGATTTTCCCTCGACTTAAGGGGGAAGACCATAGCTGTCACTTTGCATACGGGTATTCTATCTAAAACGTTTGCGATCAAGAGCTGCAAAAATCCTGCTTGGAACATTTTCCCTTGGCTTCCTGGGGAAGCTATCGGTTTGCATACAGGTGTTCTAACTAAAAGGAGTTTTGGATTTACTAGAATTTAAAAACAAAGTATCTCAACGTTTTGCCGGCAATCAACAGTGCCCTGGTGTTTGAAATTCATTCCCATTTCTTGCATGGGACCTAAGCATGCCCCAAAGGACACATATTTGATTTTTCAACCAGTTTATATGCACTGGAGCTTGTGCATGTAGTTCAAATTTAAATTATGCACATGAAATGCCTGGGAAACCCAGTTAATGTATAAAAATGTCCAAACGAACCCCGAAAAATTCCAAAATTGAACACAACACTCCTGTTGTTCTATGTTGACACTCGAAATTTTTTGAAAGCAATAAGAGGCAACGGATATTGTTTCATCCCCAAAGGTGGCACGTTCCCTAACGAAACCATCACGTTTGTTGTGTGAAGCTCTATTTTGTGAGAAGCTTATACCCAAACCGGCCCCAAATGGGACAAAAAATTTACCACCGCATGTTGATGACGCTCCATGATAGCATGCCAAGTTTCATGAATATTAGACGAGTTTTGGATTTACTAGAATTTAAAAACCAGGTATCTCAATGTTTGCGGCTGAGTGACGGTGGCAGGGTGTTTGAAATTCATTCCCATTTATTGCATGGGACCTAAGCATGCAACCAAGGACACATATTTTATTTTTCAACCAGTTTATATGCACTGGAGCATGTGCATGTAGTTCAAATTTGAATTATGCGCATAAAATGCCTGGGAAACCCAGTTAATATATAAAAATGTCCAAACGAACCCCGAAAAATTCCAAAATTGAACACAACACTCCTGTTGTTCTATGTTGACACTCGGAAAATTTTGAAAGCAATAAGAGGCAACGGATATCATTTCGTCCCCAAAGGTGGCACGTTCCCTACTGAAACCATCATGCTTGTTGTGAGAAGCTTATACCCAAACCTGCCCCAAATGGGACAAAAAATTTACCACGACATGTTGACGCCGCTCCATGATAGCATGCCAAGTTTCATGAATTTCACACGAGTTTTGGATTTACTAGAATTTAAAAACCATGTATCTCAATGTTTGCGGCCGAGTGACGGTGGAAGGGTGTTTGAAATTCATTCCCATTTCTTGCATGGGACCTAAGCATGCAATCAAGGACACATATTTGATTTTTCAACCAGTTTATATGCACTGGAGCATGTGCATGTAGTTCAAATTTGAATTATGCACATAAAATGCCTGGGAAACCCAGTTAATATATAAAAACGTCCAAACGAACCCTGAATAATTTCAATTTTTTTGACGACACACCTATAGTTGCATGTTCACTACAGCTAAAAGTTCTAACAATTCAAACACCATCCTTTGTAGTTGTGACCCCATTACATAATTCAAATCAAGACGATAAATCAAGTAGATCGCACACAGTTTATTATCACCAACCGTGTGAGATGTAGCCCAAAATATCTTGGAGCACCGTTGGTGTATAGTACGCCTATGACTTACGCGAGAAGGTGCGTTGGCTACAGTCCACAGCCGGTGTGTCAAGCACACTAGCTCACTCCCCAAATATCATTTCACTGTTCATTTGTCGCCGGTGAAAGATGGGGACGTGGACCCACGTCGTGAGGGCAACTTCGGCGGCCCACTCCGGCGAGAGCGCGGCCGCAGTCGCCAGGCGCGTGCTAACAAGCTTCATGAGGGCGACCGCAGTCTGCGTCCGGGCGGCCAAGGCAGCCCAAACGACCATTGTTGCTTCTCAGGCGGTGGCAGCAGCATCTGCCTCGGGGATAGCAACTGGCGAGAGCGGCACAGTAGCTGTCCATTCCGCAGCGGCGGCCTTCGCCCTGATGGAGGCCGCCCACTACCATGTCGAGGCCGTCTACGCCCAGCTCGTGGTTGTCACCGTACAAATCGAACGAAGCTTCTCTGACAACGGTCGGCAACCGACGGCCGAAGAGCTGGCAATCTCTGACAACGGTGCCACGACGGAGCCCGCCAGAGCCCAGATAACGGCCGCCCATGCCCAGCTCGTGACGGCCTATGCCAAAGATATGGCGGACGCGGACGGCGAGATGCTTGCCGAGTATGGTGCAATTGATGCCATGGAGCCCCTTCCCCAGGAGACCGTCGGGCGCGAGCTGGACATGGAGGCGGTGGCAGAGATCAACGAGCACCAGCCGTAGTACTACTCTTTGTTTTGTTTAATTAAGAGCGTCAGTCTTTAATTTGTTAGGGAAATGTTTAGGTCAGCTAGCTCTGTTTAATTGCTGAACTTGCTCGATTAAGAAGTGTGGGTGTGCTGTAGTCTCCTTTGTGTGCCCAAATTATGCAATGACGTGGATGACCACTTTAACCATGGAAATTCGAACCAAAATTTTTGACGTTCAAACTCAACACACACGGGTTAAGCTATCTGAATCGTTTGTGATGCTCACATATCGTACACAGTTTTGGATAAGGGACCATGTCTGATGACACTTTGCGCGCCAGTTTTTTGGCTGAAGCGATTCCAAATTTTCGGCTTCCGCGGAAATATCTACCTCCCCGCCCCTCCCCCTTACCAAAAGCCACATTTCCCCCGTTTCCGCCTTCCTTTCCAAGTTGAAACCTTCACTCATTGCTTGCAGCACCGCCAGACAATATATGTCTGTTTAAGGTTTTTATTTTGTTTTTCCAGAATCGGTCCATGGCATTGAATTAAGTGATGCCAACTCTTTTTCAGAGATTAATTCTGCTATGCTTCCTTTTGATGAATTCTCTACGCCTAAGAAGAGACAATGCTTTTCTCTAGATGTAAGTATAATGCAGATTCTTTTATGTGTGTTTATCTCTGATTAGATGTTCAAGTTTTTCTTCTCTTCGTAATTGTACCGACTATATTCGGGCTACCTCGGATTCAAAATGGTTCATAATGCAGGTTATCATAATATGCACTTCAAATTTAGGATGATCGCCTTATTTTCTACGTGTTTACCTCAGACATGAGCACCTAATATCTTGTGAAGAAAATTATGGAAGTGGAGAAACATGTTACACAATACCTGAAAACCTGAATGTTGTGTAGAATGTTAGGCGTGTAAAATATAGAAAAATTTCATGTGTAAAATGTGATCGATCTTTCTGAACTATGGAAACTATGTTTATTTAATGGCAGTCTTGTGTTCATTTGCAGGGTTCGTTGTATAAACCTCTGTGTGATGATGCACTCAAACCAACAGTAGGCATGACATTTGATGATATTGCTGCCGTGGAGACATTTTATAAGAAGTATGCACAGCATGTGGGATTTGGTGTCCGCATTGGAGCACAAAGGCTTGTGAAGAATGTAATTATGTGGAAGCATTTCTTATGCTCAAGGGAGGGATACCGGTCCACAAAAGGTACTTATGTTGTTAACTGCTTGAACACGAATACTTCAAGTAAAAGATGCAAGGTGAAATTTACTAGGTGTGGATGTGATGCTCACATTTATGTCAATCGGGATGATAATGGGAAATATAAGATAGCTTCAATGGTTGAACACCACAATCACGAACTAGTTTCTCCTAGCAAGCAACACTTGATTAGATCAAACAGGAATGTAAGTGAGAAGGTGAAGTCAATACTATTTGATTGCCACAAAGCTAGCATCGGACCAGCCCAAGCATATAGGCTACTCTAAATTGGTGAAGGGGGGTTTCCAGATGTGGGATGCATGAAGAAAGAGGTGCAGAATTACTATTCTAGGTTCAAAAATAAAATCAAGAATTTTGATGCTCAAATGCTAGTGGACCATTTTGGTAGATTGAAGGAACTCAACCCTGGTTTTTTCTTTGACTATGAAGTTGACGAAGTTGGTACATTGTTGCGTTTGTTTTGGGCAGATGCAACTAGCAGGAAAAACTACAAACATTTCCATGATGTGTTGTCCTTTGATTCCACATATAGCACTAATCAGTATGACTACATTTTTGCGCCCTTCACGGGTATCAACCATCATATGCAAGGTGTCTTCTTAGGGGGTGGGTTCTTACTGAATGAGACAACTGAGGACTACTTATGGTTGTTTGAGATATCCTTAAATGCATGGATGGGGTTGCACCTAGTGTTATTATAACGGATGAGTGTGGTAGCATGAGGAACGCTATCAAGGCACTTCTACCCCATACCACGCATCGGTTGTGCATGTGGCAAATTATGAAGAAGGTTCCTCTCAAGGTCTCTCTCGGATTGAGAAGTGATGGATTATTCTACAAGAGGTTGGACTCATGTGTGTGGAATTCTGAAACACCTACATAATTCGAAGAAAGTTGGAAGTCTCTAATATCAGATTTTGGCTTGCAAGAAAATGAGTGGTTTGCAAAATGTTACCTGCTTCATGGGTCATGGGTGCCAGCATATTTCATGGACATTGCCCTAGCTGTTATTCTCAGAACCACCTTGTTTTAATCAGAGGTCTTTGCCTTGTTTCAATTAGAGGTACTTGCTGCTAGAGAGCATTGTGATGTCCAGGATACTACGACTGTGGGGGAGCTGAAGATTGTTTCCATTAGTGATCAAAGTCATCGGAAAAATAAGGTAAGAGACATGCATTTAGAGACAACAACCATGATTGCTAAATGTTCTTGCAAGCTCTTTGAGTCCAAGGGCATTGTGTGCCACCATGTCATACGCGTCTTGAGGGGTGCAAAGAGAAATGAGCTTCCAACCTTTTATGTTCTCAAAAGATGGGAGAAAATGTGCAAAAGGTAATTATTTTCCATAGTTCTATCAAAATTTGTAAGTGTTAGCTCTACTCACAATGTTATCTTTTTCCTGTAGGGATATTGTATTTGACAACGAAGGGTATGCACTTGAAGATAATCTGATTGACCGCATTGACATGGATACCAGAAGAAAGATCTCGATGGCACGGAACAAGTTAGAAGATATCTTCCAATGTGCTAAAAAATCGAGCGTAACACTTGACTCACTCAATACGGGTCTGTGCAATCTTGAATCTGTTGTCTTGCAGTCTGCCTTCGTTGTTCCTCAAACTACACAAGAAGAACAAGAATCATACGTTGGTAGCACCTTGCTTGCCCAAGTTGATATCCTAACACCGACCGTTGTCAATGCGAGGGGTACATGCTCACGAATTAAGGGCCACAGAGACAATGAAAAGAAGGCATGGTCAAATAAGAAGAAATTAGGGGTTACTCTACGGGTGCCGCACACTTGCAGAACATGCAAGGAAGTTGTGTTACATGACAGTCGTGTCTGTCCGATGAAAAAATAAAAATATTTGTCTAAGTATCAACGCTACTACTAGATGTTTGTTCTTGTTAAATTCTTGATGCTTGACATGTCCTAATTAATGAGTTGAAATAGTGGTTCAGTGGACTAAGTATATTTTCCATTGCATCCTGTGATACTCCGATTTGTGCTTATATTTATTCTACTTCCTGTTGACTTCATGTATTAGATGAGAGAGCGGGCTTGTACAAATTTAGTGCTAACAGTGGGTTGGATGAAAGAGTTGGTGCGCTGGTAGAACATGAACAGCCATGATCTCATAACCCTGGGCGCGGAAGAAAGTTTTGCCATGTCAATGCTCACCACTTCATATTTTTGAATGGACAGTACTTAGTTGACTGGTACAGAAACTCACCTGAAACTTGAGCATGTCTGTGCGAATTGTACAGAAACCTATCTAGAGGTCGGTTCCCACTAAAAGGATTTTTCCAAGGATGTAAATGTAAATTGTACTACCGACCTGATCGGAAACCCACCTGAGCCTATCTGTACCACTGGATGCTAATCTAATGGCTCAAAACGCTGGATCGCGTGATCTCATACTAAGCCCAGATCTCACGCGTGTCTCTCCCGGGAGAAGGGGGGCTGTCGTTGATGTGTGTATGTCTTACCTATGAATCTTGTCTCCCTTGTCTAGATCTCCTTCCATCCTCGCCTTATATGGGACGGCGGAAAGGTGGGGTACAAGGGTTGTTATGAGCCACGATGTGATACCCGAGCCGTAATGACAGTGATTATCAGAAGAATTGTCCCAAATGTCATAATGTTGTTCTGAAGATGTCGTGGGCAACATTTATATTAGATGATCACGGTTGGTCCAATCGGATGGATATTGTGGTATTCATTAGCCGGATGGGCTTTGAGGTGCCGGGATAGCCGAGTTATTCTCATGATGTGGACTCGGGCCGTTCATGCCTTCTAGGTCGTATCCTTGCAATGGGCCTACCCCGAGGGATCCTGCTGTCAGCATGCAATGTATGTTTGAAGGGAGAACATTGGGAAGTGGCTTCAGCCTCGATCTGCACCCCCAAGTGCACTGATGGCATGGGGATTGTGGCACCCCGGCTCAGAGAAACCGGAACACCCAGTATTCCAGCCTAGAGATCGAGGAGAAGTCTTCTGGGATACGACACTGCTTAGCGTTGAACAAATCAGCTCTTTATTAAAATCTATATGGATACAAGGGATTACATCGGCACGGCGACACTACGCCTGCCACGGTTGCTCTATGCAAGCAGCAGAACAACGTGAAGCAGCGGAATGACTTGTAGCAGCGGAACAATGACGACACTGATGAACTCCACTCCGCAGGGACTCTGGCTGGAACGCTTATCCTAGCTCGCAAACAAGGAATCCGCAACAAACAAACAATCAAATCCGGCATGACCTGCAAACTGGCATAACACGCCAGGTCAGTAAGTTGAATGTACTTGCAAGCTTACAGCAACCAAGAGCAATCAAGACAGACAATAGCATGGCAATTACAGGTTAACAAGGATTAGCGTCATATAACAGATCGATCATAGCATGTACAACATGAACATGATACAGCTAGAACAATATGAGCATGGCACGAACATATGAACATGGTGATACTAGCATACAACATGATGAGGCTATCATGCACCAACTTACTCTGCTCGGGTTACCTCATAACCATCACATACATCATCTTACCATCACGGACATCACACGATCATCTCAGGATCCAATCAAGCTTGGTATTACCATACCGTAGTAATCATTACATGAGCACAAGGAGCTTGACCTTTACCCTTGACTCTCGCACAACATCACAAATATCCATCAACTCGGTATCCACGATACCACGGTGATCCTCTCGTGATCACAACCAATCTCTTTCTCATCATCGAACCAGGGTTGTTATTAAACAAGTTATTATTATTACTATTGACCCATAGTGTGACTGACTACGAACTGGGCCCATATCCGCGGGCGCGGCTATCGATAGATTAAATACACACTCTGCAGAGGTTATCACACTATACCCACACCACGGAATCCATGGCCTCGCACTCCCATTCGGGTGGACCAACGGCATTCCGACAAAACCGATCTACTGCCATGGGACTCTCCCGGCCACTCTGACCAACTCCCCTTTGGGCTAAGTCATGGGTGGCCCCGTGCCTACCAAAGGCATCAACGGCCACCGTCGTGGCAAAATAATAAACGGTCCCAAACGGGGACATGTGCACATACCCAAACTCGGGCTCACAAGGCTTATGCCGTCCTACCCGGCCAAGGTAGCGCCCGCTCATAACCTTCCCTCGTTGGAGGCACCGGCAAGAGGCATGACAATAGACCCAGTTAGGAGCCCCCCATAAGGCAAGTGTGGCTACACTGGTCAGCTCGATTCGATGGCACCATAACTCAGCCAACAGTTTTTCAAGTTCATTTAAGGCCGGTTAAACTTGAATGCAATAAGATGAGCCATATGAAAATAACATGATGCAACTACAATGCATGATACCAACATGAGCATGGATGTGCAACATAATCCTCAAGCCTATCAACAACCATAAATCATATATCCAAATGGGCATGATATATGGACGAGCATGAATAACACAAACATAACTCTACCATAAGCATAGCATGACCACTAGCATCAGAAATAAATACTATGGCAATAACACTACCAAGTAAGCATTTAACCAACTAGATGCAAAGAAACATGCATATCAACGGTACTTGGTAACCGACCATAGTCATGCAACCAAGAACATTACCAACACCAACATGTACTACTACCAAGCATGAAATACGACAGAAATACTGGCAACTAGTACATGATAACCAGGTGCATAAGAACATAGCATGAAAGTGAACACAAATCCATAAGCATCACAGAAACAACGATAACCGTATCAAAAACAAGCAGACATTTATTAAATATTCAAGTTGAAAACCATGGCTACAACATGACCATCATGCAAGTGGGTGTTGTGGCTTGCCTGGGGGTGAAGAATGCACCAAGGAGAAGTGTGGAACGATCGCGGAAGGAATCGCCGGAAAGGGTTCTCCCTCGGAGGGGGCTGATTAGGGGCAATGGCAAAATGGTCATTTTTACAATGTGAACACCTTATGAGAATGGCACCAACAGAAAGAGCTCTACGAGACAAAGAAGCGAGCGCTGGTTTCACCTCGATCGGAGTTACGGTCGCGAAGTCGAGGTGTAGAAGATCAGGGACTATTCTATGAAAAATTTATCACCAACGGGTCCCTGGGAGGAAAATCAGAATGCGCCTTTCGAAAAAGATATGTTTTCAGAAAAGGTAAACGTACTTCGGCCTAAGATGAAGGTAAGTGTGCTTTCAGTAAAGGTAGACGTACACCAGAAAGTATGCTTCCACTTGCCACGTGGGACGGAGGGGGTGTGCCACTGCGCATGGGGCCCAGGCACAGGGGGGAGGGGCACGGACCCTCATCCTCTACCTCCCGCTCCTGTTCTCCCGTGCGAGACAGAGGAGGAGCAGGGGAGGGGAGGCGGCGAGGGGCCGGCCGGCTCAGGCGGCCTCCGGCCGAGCCGAAGCCACCGACGGGCGTGTAGGGCCACGCCGCACCCGTTCAGCTGAAGGGCCACCGCGGCGACGGGCAGCGACCCGAGGAGGGTAGGGAGGCGGCGGTGGTGGAGTTCTCCGGCGATGCGGGCACTCCGGCGAGGGGGCAAGGGGGTGGGGCGGCTGAGTGGAACAAGGGGGACTCGGTGGACGTGGTAGGAGGATGAGAGGAGGCTCGAGGTGGTCGGAACCAAGCCGAGGCCGAGGCGGCCATGGTGGACGGCGACGAACTCCGGCGAGATGCCGCTGCTCCGGTGGACTAAAGAGGAAGGGGAGAGGCTTGGGGGATGCGGGAGAACCTCTGGTGTCCTTATATAGTCGCGGGAGAAGCTCCTAGAGCTCACGGGAGAGCTTGGACTGGTCACTAATGGAGGACAGAGGCGGTTTGTGGCACGGGCATGGCGATTGCGACCAAACGCCGGCGTGATAAGGCGGGGCAGAGGCACCAGAAGCTGAAGAAGATCACGAGCTACCTCCAGGACAAAGTGGTACGTCGAGACGCGGAGGAAGGCGACGGGAACAAGGGTAAGAACATGCCAGAGCACGAGTTTGCCATGACGCAAGCGTGATCACCACTCGCACTAGAGCCAATAGCTCGTTTGGCCGTACAAACCGTGTCTATTAGAATGAGCATGATACCCTGAGTCCAAAAGAGGTAACAAGGCGGTCCAGGGGCAAAGAAGAGAAAAGCAGGAGGAGCCAAAGAAGATCAGCAGCAACCTGATTGTGCTGTCCGGAGGGGATACATACTTGGAAACGAAGGAAAGGATTTGTCTGGTGATGATAAAATACTAAGGTGATGTTGATCACCAAAAATCAGCTTATGAGGAGGAGTTTAGATGGGGGTTGCTGTAGAAAGTGCCAGCATGTCCAGAATTAGAGATTTGGATGATGCACTCACATGAAGATGCAAGTTGATCTGAAATTGGGTATGGACGAATGATTTGATGATATGAAGATGACCAAAAAGTTTCAGCACATTTGGATGAACCAAACTAGCACTAGCTGCACAAAGTTTCGCTCTGGACAGAAACTTGGAAAAATTGCACAGGGCAATTAGCTAGATGAAACGGGCCAAAACTTGGTGGAGGGAGTTGATATGGATAGGAGAATGCCGTGAAAAATTTTCAGCTTAAATGAAGCAATATAAAATATAGTTGCTTCACAAACCGAAAATCTGACCAGAAATTAAGATTTGGATCTGGGCTCACATGCAAGGGTTACATGAGCTCAAATTTGGTGGAGAGTCATGATTTGATCATATGAAGGACCTTGCAAAATTTCAACTCATTTTGGATATGCCTAGCTAGTACTTCCTTCACAATGACTTCACTTAGGCAGAAACTTTAAAAAATTGCTCAGGAATATTTACTAGGCAAGTTGAGTTGAATTTTGGCATGGCGCAATTATATGGACAGGGAAAGATGTCCAAAAAGTTTGGGATCAATTAAGCAAAGATAAATGACACTTCCTTCTCAAACCATCACTTAGAGCAGAATCAAAAGGAAATATTTGTGAATTATCTTTGATGATGCCAAGGAAGGATTTTGACATACTTGTGGAAGATATGACCTAGTGATGGAAATATAGGTTGCTTCACAACCTCGGGCAGACAGGATTATTCCTTTAATAGAAAAAGGAATATTGCCTAGCAAAAGAATATTGGGGTTGGGCTAGGATGAAAATGGCAAGGTCTTGGGAAGGGTTTGAGGATGACAAGCCACTCTGAAAAGAAAGAAGAGGGCATCTTCTTCAGTTTCCAGATCACATAGCCACGGAAAAAGAAAACTCAAGAAAAAATACTCAGAAAAATAAAAGAAAGCGAAAGGGCCAAAAATCAGGCTGTGACAGGGATACTCGATCTCAGCTAGCCAACCTGTCACTCAAATGAAGATGGTTGTGGCTTAAGGGCTCTGTACAATGCAAGGTGCTTACAGACATGTCTAGTAAAATAAAGCGTGTTTTTAGCATCAATGATCATATTTACAGAAGGGTGACTAATTAAATGTCCACCCTCTAGAAACCTGGCCTTGTTAGCCGGTGTCCATCAAGAAAATTTATGTTATCTAATTTTTTTTGAGGGAATCTCAATTGATAGCCTACATATTAAGGTAAGCAACAAGCAGCGACGTCGACCGGAGTAACATGATTCTGCCCCAGAGGACATGTGGATTGATGGTTGTGTTTCTTAAGCATCATCAATGATTATCTTTACAGATGGGCACGTCACCGTTCCTTTTAGAAGACTTTTAAGTTACCAGCTACCGGTTTGGTTAATATCCTATATCTAAGAGCAGTCGTTGGCCCCTCTAGGGGGCTTGAAAAATCGACGTCTGGGGGCGAACCGGCGCTAAAATCGGCTTGGAGGTGATTGGGTTCCCAGCCGCCGCCCCAGGTCGCCCCTAGGCACCGATATCGGCCCAATTTTAGCGTAAATTTGCTCGCTTTTCAGCCCACTTTCAGCGCAAAATCGGTCCGCTATCGACCCATATTCGCCGTGCTTCGGCGCAAATTCAACAGAAGTTATTTTTTATCACATAGTTCATCACAGAAAATCAATATAAATCAAATAGTTCAACAACAAATAGTTTAATACAAATTATATAGTCCAACAAATAAAATCTCATATTTTATCACACGTCGAGCTAGGCGTTGCCCTTGAGCCTTCATAGGTGCTCCACCAGATCATGCTGTAGTTGTTGATGCATCTGTGGGTCTCGGATCTCCTGACGCATATTGAGGAAGGCAGTCCAGGTTGCCGATAGCTGGTGATCAACTTGGTCAAGAGGACCCTGCCTGTAATATAGTCCAGTGTCAAACACTGGCTCTTCTTGATTGCTCTCAATGATAGTGTTGTGCAAGATGACACAAGCAAGTCATGATCTTCCACATCTGATCTTTCGACCAGGTCTGAGCAGGGTACCGGACAACAGCAAATCGAGATTGGAGCACACCAAATGCCCGCTCGACATCCTTCCCGCAACATCGCGAGCGCCTCCTCGTCGTTCGAGTCCATCGCCGAGCAGATAAATCACCGAACACCTGGCGGGCGTGGTGGGCGCACAGCCGCCGGTATCCCGCCCTGCGCGGCCGGAGCACCGAAAAACTCGCCCAGGAAGGTGGTGGAGAGGTTGCCGCGGTGAAGCCCTCTATCTTTCCGGCAGGGAATGGCCTATCTAACGGTGGTGGGCGGTGGGCGGCGCCGGGATCGGCAAGTTGGCGGGAGGGCGTGCGCGGGTGGGGGAGAGGGGGTGAATCTGGACGTTTATCTTGACTTTTCGCCTGACAGTGTGGCCCAGATGTGGTTTTCCCTTCCACCGGAGCCCCGAGCGCCCCCAGTGCGCTGGGTTCGGCCTGGGATCGCAGGGCCAAAAAACGGGGTGGAGCTTTGCGCCGCCGCCGTCGGTGGGGAATGACCTGTATGACAGGAAGGTACCAGCTGCTGGGACGAGATCTATCTAGAGAGGGTTTCCACTAAAAAGTCTTTTCCAAGGATGTAAATGTAAATTGTAACACTGACCTGATCGGAAACCACCTGAGCCTATCTGTACCGCTGGATGCTAGTCTGATGGCTCAAAACGCTGGATCGCATGATCTCATACTAAGCCCAGATCTCACGCAAGTCTCTCCCCCCTTCCCCCAAAAAAAACAAATTGTAACTGAGTAGGGCGTTTTGGTGCCCAGACTCATCTGCACCCGGTTAGAAAAAAATTCGTAAAAAATTCAAAACAAATTCAAAAAATTTCAAATAAAATTTGTGTGGTAGACAATTTGATGCGTGAGGCCCGCTCCAAATTTCAAGTCATTTGGACATATGAGCAGCTTTCAGCAAAAAAGACAAATCGGGCCAAAACAGTACATGAACAGTAAACTTTTTGCAGACCCTCAATTTGCATTTTTTGTTGAGAGCTGCTCATATGTTCAAATGACTTGAAATTTGGAGTGGGCCTCACACATCAAATTGTCTACCATACAAATTTTATTTGGAATTTTTTTAATTTTTCTAGTATTTGTAGAGGGGGAAAAGATTGGTGTTTGAACGAGTGAGGGGTCGTTGTTTAATGAGCCCGTGATTTACTGATGGAAACGGGTGAAGTTTTTTTTTTGAACCGGGTGAAATTGAACGGAGCGCCGTGCGTTCGCTTCGTTCCAGAGGAGTCCTGGCACGTACTGCCTTTTTGTTTAGTATATAAACCAGGCACGTACTGCCTGTGTTGGACTCAACTGTGAGGTGTAGTTGCAAGACCGTGCACGCGCGATGGAACAGCGTGGGACCGCAGCGGTTGTCGCGGTGTGTTCTGTACACTGTTAACGGAAGAATGACTTAGGCATCATGCATGTCAAGAATTATACTCATGTGAATGCTGACGTGGCATGAAGCTGATGTGGATAGTGTGCCTGTTGAGAGAATTGATAGTAGTGGGGAGCAATTTCTTAAGAATGTAAGATTCCCCTGCGCGCTTGTTGGTTATAAGTGTGATATCTTGTTCGCTAGAGCTAGCTAGCTTAGCCGGCCAAACCTATCTTGATTTAATTTTCATGTACAGATTAAAGAGTGAATGTAATAGTGCTTCATCTCGCCTAATTAAGTTCTCTTCCAGTGCTAGAGAACGCTGAGGCTCAATGACACAAACACATCAAAACAACGTATAGTGCACTTGTTAGAAAGAAAAAAAAAACGCAAATGACATCATCTCATTAATAATTGGCTTATTTTGTAGAAAAACAATTAACGATATCCTTCCGTGTACAAATAATTATTAACCTGCTTCTTAAAAAAATAGAAAAAAACTAACGCCCACACGTGTGGCATCTTGCACATTGCCCACACGCCTCCATCACCACTCATTTTATCACGTATGAACAGATGACATCAGCAAGAATCTTTTTAATTTTCGGCTTAAAAATGTTTTATCTCCTAATTAAAATTCGTTTTCACCATTAAATTCGTCGCGACGAGATCTTCAAAACTAGATCCCATGTTGATATGTTTCGACAATTTTTTTTGCCCAAAAGTTGCCATGATGTTTACACTGTAGTTCTCATAGTGATTAAACTAAAGTTGCCATGTGGCAATTTTAGTTTGTAGAGCATGGCAATTTTAGTTTTTTGATGATGGTAATTTCAGTACTTTGACCATTAAAATTATTTTTTGTATGAACCATGGCAATTTTAAGTGCATGCAATTTTAGTTTATGGTTCATGGCAAGTCTAGTTTCTTAATTCTCTGTTTTATAATATGTCAAAATTTACTTTTAAATGTAGAATAAAATAGCTGAAACATATCATGTCAACTTCAGTGTAAACATGATGGCAATTCATGTGCAATAGACATGGCAACTTGTAACACCAAAAAAAATTCATTGAAACATATTGATATGAGATCTAGTTCCGAAGATCTCGTCACGAGGGATTTAATGGTGAAAACGGATTTTCAATCGGATTTTTCATTTAAGAGATAAAACATTTTAAAACTGAAAATTCAAAAGATTCTCACATGCATGCATGCATGCATGCGGTGACGTGGCGCAGTCCGTGTGTTATAAGGCGTGTGGGCGGGTTTGGCTCCCAACACATGTGTGGACGTTAGCGTTGTCCAAAAAATAACATGCATTCTAGTGGTTAGAGGTGTCCTTCATCTTCCGTGAAGCCTAGGTTTGATTCACATGCAAATCATTGTGCGCCACTTTTTTTTTAAATGTGTCATTAGCTAAATTGTGACAGATTCTTCTGCAGAAAACACCCTGCAAAAATTAAACCAAGCGTCAACAGTCCAAGATACACCAACGTGGCACCCACGTGTGCAACTTATTCTCTTCTGCATTGGTTTTGGCCTTAATTGATCAAATAAACGAGTTTATGGCCTAAATCAATCACTTTCCGAGTTGGTGGCCTAAAGTGTGCAACGAGTTTGAGTTAATGGACTATTGATGCATTTCACACTTTTGGCAAGCTAAGGTTTGTGGTATTGTATTAATGGAATAGATGAACTTGAAATAGAGAGCAATACAACATTATAACCCTTTCACCATCGTTCAAGAAAAAATATAGTTATCCACCATGCTAGACACTAGAATAAACTCAAGCATGTATATTTATATGCAATAAGTTAAAATAGTTCGCAATTGGTAAAGTATTCCAGGGCACAAAAAGGGTAAACAACTTAAAGGTTATTAATAAAACATCAGTAAAATTTACAAAGACACAACAGCAGATCATCTCCTACTATTCTCCTTACATACAACAATAATTCATAGCACATCATACCATTAGAAATTTCAAATATATCTTAAAGGTAAACAAATGTTCTTTAGTGCGATGCCACTTCTGCTTAGAGCATCTCCATTCAGCCCCCAACAGCCCCCTAGGCCCCTTTTTTACCGCCGGCTCGAAAAAATCGGCCCAGTCATGTCCCCAGGAGCCCAAATTTCGCCGGTTAG
This sequence comes from Triticum aestivum, assembly GCF_018294505.1. Classification (NCBI taxonomy): domain Eukaryota; kingdom Viridiplantae; phylum Streptophyta; class Magnoliopsida; order Poales; family Poaceae; genus Triticum; species Triticum aestivum. Next base: position 47,686,378 of record NC_057814.1, on the reverse strand, counting down.
GGCTGAAATTGGCGCCGGCGGACCCAGGCCGAACCCAGCGCGCCGGGGGCGCGGGGGGAAATGAATTTGGCGTGAATACTGGTGGACCCGCCAAGTCAGCTGAAGGAAATATGCCCTATAGGCAATAATAAAGTTATTATTTATTTCCTTATATCATGATAAATTTTTATTATTCATGCTAGAATTGTATTAACCGGAAACATAATACATGTGTGAATACATAGACAAACATAGTGTCACTAGTATGCCTCTACTTGAGTAGATCGTTGATCAAAGATGGTTGAGTTTCCTAGCCATAGACATGAGTTGTCATTTGATTAACGGGATCACATCATTAGGAGAATGGTGTGATTGACTTGACCCATTCCGTTAGCTTAGCACTTGATCCTTTAGTTTACTGCTATTGCTTTTTCCATGACTTATACATGTTCCTATGACTATGAGATTATGCAACTCACGAATACCAGAGGAACACTTTGTGTACTACCAAACGTCACAACGTAACTGGGTGATTATAAAGGTGCTCTACAGGTGTCTCCAATGGTACTTGTTGAGTTGGCATAGATCGAGATTAGGATTCACTACTAGGAAAAGAGCTATAGATGGAATGGCCACTAATGGCGCACCAGACATGTGGTGCGCCATTGCTATATAGCAGTGGCACACCATGTGCTGGTGCGCCATTAGTGTCTCACACTAATGGCGCACTAGACACACGGTGCGCCATTAGTAACAAAAAAAATTTATTTTATTTTTCCAAACATACTAATGGCGCACCAGCCACATAGTGCGCCACTACTATATTTTTTTATTTTTTATTTTTTTGCAAAACTACTAATGGCGCACCGGAGAACAGTGCGCCATTACTAGTTAAACTAGTAATGGCGCACTGTTCCCTGGTGCGCCATTAGTGTCTTTTTTTGCAAAACTACTAATGAATGCAACTAAAATTGCAAAAAAACAAATTTGATTATATTTTCAAATAATAAATTTGATGATTTTTTTCATATTCATAAATATTATTACTGTTTTTATAAAAAAATTATTACTGTTTCATATTCATATTCATTTTCTAAAAGTAACAAAAAATAATAATAATAAAAATATTACTAATGGCACACATCTCGCTGGTGCGCCATTGCTATGTAAAAAAACATTCTAATGGCGCACTGCTTCGTGGTGCGCCATTAGTAAGCTTCCCCCCACACTAAGCTGCCCCCGCCGCACCCGACCACCACCGCCCCCAACGCCCCCTCCCCGAGCCGAGCGCCGCCTCCCTCGCCGTCCCCCCTCCGCCCGCGCCCGCGCCCTCGACGTCCTCCCGCCCAACCGCCCCCTCCGCCGCGCCCGCGCCCTCGCCGTCCCCCCTCCGCCCGCGCCCGCGCCCTCGCCGTCCCCCTCCCCCCGCGGCCCCACCTGCGTCAACCTCGTGCTCGCCGTCCAACACCGCGCGGCCTGCCTAGGAGGACCGCCGCCATCTTCCTCTTCTTCACCCCCTCGGCGTGAGCTCGGCGGCGACAAGGAGTGGCGACCGCAACGACCCCGTCGCCGACGTGATTCTCCCCCGCCGCCCCCGCGCCCCCCACCACTGCAGCCGGCCGGCGCCGTGTACGCCCTCGACTGCAGGTGAGCCCCTCCCCTCCACTTCCTTCTTCTTCTTCCTCTTGCCCTCAACCTCTGCTCTGAGTCTCGACCGCTGTGCAGGGCCCGTCCATCTCCGGCGAGCTCACCACACCGCGCGAGCTCAACGACCGCTATGCAGGGCACCACCATGCAGGTGACCCTCCGAATGTCAAAATTTCAACATTTTGATAGAGTACAATTGTTACAGTACAGTCAGAATTGTGTATGATTGTGCCTAAAGTAGATAATAGTGGACTTTAGGCTTTTTTAGAGGCAATACTAGTGAATTTCAGTTAACTCCTTACAGTTCAGTTAGGTACAGAAAAATTCAGTTAGGTACAGTTACGGAAAAATCCAGTTAGGCTTTTTTAGAGGCAATACTAGTGGATTTTAGGTATCTATTTGCTTGTCCTTCAAATAGGGGCAAGACTGTTACAGAAAAATTACTAAATACAGTTAGCTACTGTCAAAAAATTCAGTTAGGTACAGTTAGGTACAGTTAGCTACTGTCAGGCTTGTTAGATTAATCTTCAGTTTACTTGACTTTTGAGCCGTTGTATCTGAAGGGAGGGAGACAAGGAGTGATGCAGTTGTGCAGCTGCTTGCTGCTGAACCCTAATTAGTTTGTTTGGCTTATGTATAAGACCATAGGGCACACCTCAATTGAAACCACAGCTGCACTAGAGCAATTATGTTTCAGAATGCCCAATCATGTTCTCCAAGTGCACCAAGCGCAAGTGCACTAGGATTTTAGAACCACAGCTGCACTAGGATTTGGTGGTGGTGACTGAATGCAAGTGCACCAAGTTATAAGGGTCCATAAGCAGTGTTGTCATCAGGTCCAGACATAAGCTCCTGTAGTAAGTAGCTTTTGGTTTTATCTTTGTAAGATAACTGGTTCTTGTAGTTTGCTGTTGGTTTCTCTTAATGGAAATCGGAGGGGTAAACCCTTCCTTGATAAAAATTAAAGTGTCTGGTTTGTCGATTGCAGAACTGAACTTCTCTTTGAGAATGTGTACTCTGTGCTCTTGACATTTGCGCTTAAAGTTCTGAGAAAATCCACATGGTCTTTCATTTCTGTTGCATTGTTTTATCTATATGGTCTTTCATTTCAGAGTTACACTTATATCATATTAATCATTGACAAATCCACATGCTTAATCAATCGAGTAGTAAGTTGTTTAGGCTTGGCCATTTCCACTCATTGTAGATAGATAGAGTTACACTTTTGTTACATTGCGTTATCTTTCTGTAGAGTAGTAATGCTCCACTTCCATTGGTACTACTGGTGATGCTGATAGCAAGTCTGTAATACTGAAATTTTGTCAACTTGTGATGCTGCTGCTGTACCCCGAGAGGCCCTTGAGTTTGCTGGAATGTCGATTAACTTCCGTTCCGGCAAATTCGGGTACTCCATATGTCCTATTTTCAGCAAAGGTCATGCTGAAATTTTCCATGAATTTTAGCATGACTTTTCCATTGAATAGGACATATGGGGTACTTGTGACTAATGCATGGGCCGGGGTCTTAGTACTTAATTAAGTAGGAACCACTCATCCTAACCATTTGCTCTCAAAATTACCACTTCACTTATTACTACTGAAAATCTTAGACCATCTCCATTCACCAATTGCTCAAACCAGTTCGAAGGGCGTGTTTTCACCACACTGTGGATTATCTTATTGGACCCAACAGAGATGATGTAGTTTTGAATTATGAACATAGGAAATGTCGTCATCGGACGACGAAAGTCTCCCGGGGGAGTGCGACTGGTGCCACGACGGTCGAGGTCTGTGCGACAGGCCTCACCTGGACGATGATCGGCGCTTCAGCATTAAGCTCGAGGAGACCTTCGAAGTTGAAACGGTACGCAACAACGACAAGTGGTTTTTTCATAATTAAGCATGACTTCAACTATTTCAACGTGTAATTTCATCTTTTACAATTCGAGTATAGTTTATCCCATGCCATGCAAGACGCTATGTCTTGGAGAGGATGGATTTTGAAGATCATGAAAATTTTGAAACGAAGAAAATTCACCTAAGGACACATCATGATGTGGATTTTGAAGGAAATATGTATAATGCTGAGAGCGTAACCCATTTTGGTTGCAAAAATTGGGAAGCATTTTGCAAGATGTATGGTTTTGATGAGGGTATGCTTGTCACCATGGATCTTGGTGATCCTGACACCGACCATGACAATATGGACATTTGGGTCCTTGTTGATACGCCTCCAGTTCTACCGCTATGTGAGTTTCTCAAACATAGTTAATTATTAACTAATTTATATTGTTTATTTCAAAATAGTTGACAAATTATTTCCATTGACAGCTTATTTTGATTGTTCAAAAAATGTGCGGAACATGGTAGACAAAACCCACTACACCGATGGCTCCGAGTTAACTTATCAGGAGAAAAATCGTATGGTCGGATTTTGTACTGATCTTGAGAATTACAATATCTACAATCAAAGTCCTCAACATTATGGTCAATACGTGCCACTAGTGCACGTGTTGAACTACGGTAACTACCATGGAGATACCCTAGTAAGATTTTTTACTATTACGACATCCGTGCATCTTTTGCATACTTCTAAAACTAGTACATCATTGCTAACTATGAAGTTATTACTATGTTTTTCAACAGAGAATCCCTGAGGATTGTGTGCCTCATTTGATGTATCAGAATGGCAGCCTTCGTGTTTTCAACTTATATCCAGGTCATCCTACGAATCTCAACTGTCCATACCGGATTTCTAGAAGAAGTGGAGACATGCTAATCAGAGAATGGAAAAAATGTATGGACAGTCGTAAGGAGGTTCTTGGAAGCAAAAGGAAGCGCCGCGCAAGAATTGGAGACAGGATGATCTCCATTCTCCATAATGGAGAGTCAGGGTCTATATTATTTTATGCTATTTTACCTTAAATAGGGATTTAGGTCCTGCCTAATATTGATGATCATGTGCTAAGAACAATTAAGTAGGGTTGGTTGGATGACTATCAGGATGATGATCGTATGACTTGTCATTAATAACAAGTAGAAGTTGTATGATGATGATTAGTAGGACTTGTTAGGATTAGTATTACTTTCGACAAACTCGCAACTCGCGGTCTCGAGACTTGTAATGTTCTATCTTTGTTCGGTCTTTTGAATTCGGAGACTAATATGATGAATTGTATTCGGAGACTAATCTTCTATTGTATTCGATGAATCTGCTGTTGCTGTGTGGTGCTGCTTATATTCTGTCCAACAATATATTTTGTTATCTGTGCAAAAATCAGAAAAGAAAAAAATCCCTAATATACATACTAATGGCGCATCACACATCAGTGCGGCATTAGTATGCCAAAGGATACTAATGGCGCATCACCCCGCAGTGCGCCATTAGTATGCCAAAGGATACTATGGGCGCATCACCACGCGGTGCGCCATGAGTATGGCTAGGCACATGGGTAAATATGGCCCCTGAGAGGCTTACTAATGGCGCACCGTGGCCTATACTAATGGCGCACTGCCTGGTGCGCCATTAGTATACCAGATACTAATGGCGCACTAGTGGTGCGCCATTAGTAAAAAATACTAGTGGCGTGGTGCTAGTGGCGCACCAGTAGTGCGCCACTAGTAAGCCTTTTTCTAGTAGTGATTTGTCACTCCGATTGTCGGAGAGGTATCTCTGGGCCCTCTCGGTAATGCACATCACTATAAGCCTTGCAAGCAATGTGACTAATGAGTTAGTTGCGGGATGATGCATTACAGAACGAGTAAAGAGACTTGCTGATAACGAGATTGAGCTAGGTATTGAGATACCGACGATCGAATCTCGGGCAAGTAACATATCGATGACAAAGGGAACAACGTATGTTGTTATGCGGTTTGACCGATAAAGATCTTCGTAGAAAATGTAGGAACCAATATGAGCGTCCAGGTTCCGCTATTGGTTATTGACCAGAGACGTGTCTCGGTCATGTCTACATAGTTCTCGAACCCGTAGGGTCCGCACGCTTAAAGTTCTGTGACGATCGGTATTATGAGTTTATATGTTTTGATGTACCAAAGGTAGTTCGGTGTCCCGGATATGATCACGGACATGACGAGGAGTCTCGAAATGGTCGAGACATAAAGATCAATATATTGGATGACTATGTTTGAACTTCGGAAAGGTTCCGGGCAAGTTCGGACATATATCGGAGTACCGGGGGGTTACCGGAACCCCCCGGGGAGTGTAATGGGCCTATTGGGCCTTAGTGGAGAAGAGGAGGGGCAGCCAGGGTAGGCTGCGCGGCCCCTCCCCCTCTAGTCCGAATTGGACAAGGATGAAGAGAGACTAGTCAAGGGTGAAGTGACGATGTGTGTTGGAAGTGGTTCCAAGATTGATATGATCATCATCGCACACTCCCTATACTTTCGGGATTAGTTTTGAACCTAAATAAATGTTATTTGGTATTTGCGTTGAGCATGAATATGATTTGATCATGTTTATTGCAATATGGTTATTCATTTAAAAGTCAGAGAATAATTGTTGTTCTATTTACATGAATAAAACCTTCGATGGTCATACACCCAATGAAAATAGTTTGTTGGATCTCGATCGTAGTGATACACATATTCATAATATTGAAGCCAAAAGATGCAAAGTTAATGATGATAGTGCAACTTATTTGTGGCACTGCCGTTTCGGTCATAATGGTGTAAAGCACATGAAGAAACTCCATGCTGATGGACTTTTGGAATCACTTGATTATGAATCACTTGATGCTTGCGAACCATGCCTCATGGGCAAGATGACTAAAACTCCGTTCTCCGGAACAATGGAGCGAGCTACTGACTTATTGGAAATAATACATACTGATGTATGCGGTCCGATGAGTATTGAGGCTCGCGGCGGGTATCGTTATTTTCTAACCTCCACAGATGATTTGAGCAGATATGGGTGTATCTACTTGATGAAACACAAGTCTGAAAAATTTGAAAAGTTCAAAGAATTTCAGAGTGAAGTGGAGAATCATCGTAACAAGAAAATAAAGTTTTCTACGATCTGATCGCGGAGGCAAATATTTGAGTTATGAGTTTGGCCTTCATTTAAAACAATGTGGAATAGTTTCACAACTCATGCCACCTGGAACACCACAACGTAATGGTGTGTCCGAACGTCGTAACCGTACTTTATTAGATATGGTACGATCTATGATGTCTCTTACCGATTTACCACTATCGTTTTGGGGTTATGCATTAGAGACAGCTGTATTCACGTTAAATAGGGCACCATCTAAATCCGTTGAGATGACAACGTATGAACTATGGTTTGGCAAGAAACCTAAGTTGTTGTTTCTTAAAGTTTGGGATTGAGATGCTTATGTGAAAATGTTTCAACTTGATAAGATCGAACCCAAATCGGAGAAATGTGTCTTCACAGGGTACCCAAAGGAGACTGTTGGGTACACCTTCTATCACAGATCCAAAGGCAAAACATTTGTTGCTAAAAATGGATCCTTTCTGGAGAAGGAGTTTCTCTCGAAAGAAGTGAGAGGGAGGAAAGTAGAACTTGATGAGGTAACTGTACCTTCTCCCTTATTGGATAGTAGTTCATCACAGAAACCAGTTCCTGTGACACCTACACCAATTAGTGAGGAAGCTAATGATGTTGATCATGAAACTTCGGATCAAGTTACTACCGAACCTCGTAGGTCAACCAAAGTAAGATCCGCACCAGAGTGGTACGGTAATCCTATTTTGGAGGTCATGTTACTTGACCAACGCGAACCTACGAACTATGAAGAAGCGATGGTGAGCCCAGATTCCGCAAAATGGCTTGAGGCCATGAAATCTGAGATGGGATCCATGTATGAGAACAAAGTGTGGACTTTGGTTGACTTGCCCTATGATCGGCAAGCCATAGAGAATAAATGGATCTTCAAGAAGAAGACTGACGCTGATGGTAATGTTACTGTCTACAAAGCTCAACTTGTTGCGAAAGGTTTTCGACAAGTTCAAGGGGTTGACTACGATGAGACTTTCTCACCCGTAGCGATGCTTAAGTCTATCTGAATCATGTTAGCAATTGCCGCATTTTATGATTATGAAATTTGGCAAATGGATGTAAAAACTGCATTCCTGAATGGATTTCTGGAAGAAGATTTGTATATGATGCAACCAGAAGGTTTTGTCGATCCTAAAGGTGCTAACAAAGTATGCAAAGCTCCAACGATCCATCTATGGACTAGTGCAAGCATCTCGGAGTTGGAATATACGCTTTGATGAGTTGATCAAAGCATATAGTGTTGGGGAACGTAGTAATTTCAAAAAAATTCCTACGCACACGCAAGATCATGGTGATGCATAGCAACGAGAGGGGAGAGTGTTGTCCACGTACCCTCGTAGACCGACAGCGGAAGCGTTATAACAACGCGGTTGATGTAGTCGTACGTCTTCACGATCCGACCGATCAAGTACCGAACACACGGCACCTCCGAGTTCAGCACACGTTCAGCTCGATGACGTCCCTCGAACTCCGATCCAGCCGAGTGTTGAGGGAGAGTTTCGTCAGCACGACGGCGTGGTGACGATGATGATGTTCCACCGACGCAGGGCTTCGCCTAAGCTCCGCAACGGTATTATCGAGGTGTAATATGGTGGAGGGGGGCACCGCACACGGCTAAAATATCGTATATCAAGTTGTGTGTAGAGGTGCCCCCTGCCCCCGTATATAAAGGAGCAAGGGGGAGGCCGGCTGCCTTGGGCGCGCCAAAGAGAGGGGGGGAGTCCTCCTCCTAGTAGGAGTAGGACTCCCCTTTCCTAGTCCAACTAGGAAGAGAGGGGGGAAGGAAAGAGAGGGAGAGGGAGAGGGAGAGGGAAAGGGGGCTGCGCCCCCCTCTCCTAGTCCAACTAGGATTCCTCATGGGAGGGGGCGCGCCACCTCCTGGCTGCTGCCCTCTCTCTCCACTCAAGGCCCACTAAGGCCCAATACTTCCCCGGGGGGTTCCGGTAATCCTCCGGCACTCCGGTTTAATCCGAAACTTCTCCGGAACACTTCCGGTGTCCGAATATAGTCGTCCAATATATCAATCTTTATGTCTCGACCATTTCGAGACTCCTCGTCATGTCCGTGATCACGTCCGGGACTCCAAACAACCTTCGGTACATCAAAACATATAAACTCATAATATAACTGTCATCGTAACGTTAAGCGTGCGGACCCTACGGGTTCGAGAACTATGTAGACATGACCGAGACACCTCTCTGGTCAATAACCAATAGCGGAACCTGGATGCTCATATTGGTTCGCACATATTCTACGAAGATCTTTATCGGTCAAACCGTATAACAACATACGTTGTTCCCTTTGTCATCGGTATGTTACTTGCCTGAGATTCGATCGTCGGTATCTCGATACCTAGTTCAATCTCATTACCGACAAGTCTCTTTACTCGTTCCGTAATACATCATCCCACAACTAACTCATTAGTCACAATGCTTGCAAGGCTTATAGTAATGTGCATTACCGAGTGGGCCCAGAGATACCTCTCCGACAATCGGAGTGACAAATCCTAATCTCGAAATACGCCAACCCAACAAGTACCTTTGGAGACACCTATAGAGCACCTTTATAATCACCCATTTACTTGTGACGTTTGGTAGCACACAAAGTGTTCCTCCGGTAAACGGGAGTTGCATAATCTCATAGTCATAGGAACATGTATAAGTCATGAAGAAAGCAATAGCAACATACTAAACGATGGGGTGCTAAGCTAACGGAATGGGTCAAGTCAATCACGTCATTCTCCTAATGAGGTGATCCCGTTAATCAAATGACAACTCATGTCTATGGCTAGGAAACATAACCATCTTTGATTAACGAGCTAGTCAAGTAGAGGCATACTAGTGACACACTGTTTGTCTATGTATTCACACATGTATTATGTTACCGGTTAATACAATTCTAGCATGAATAATAAACATTAATCATGATATAAGGAAATAAATAATACTTTATTATTGCCTCTAGAGCATATTTCCTTCAGTCTCCCACTTGCACTAGAGTCAATAATCTAGATTACACAGTAATGATTCTCACACCCATGGAGTCTTGGTGCTGATCATGTTTTGCTCGTGGAAGAGGCTTAGTCAACGGGTCTGCAACATTCAGATCCGTATGTATCTTGCAAATTTCTATGTCTCCCACCTGGACTAAATCCCGGATGGAATTGAAGCGTCTTTTTATGTGCTTGGTTCTCTTGTGAAATCTGGATTCCTTTGCTAAGGCAATTGCACCAGTATTGTCACAAAAGATTTTCATTGGTCTTGATGCACTAGGTATGACACCTAGAGCGGTTATGAACTCCTTCATCCAGACTCCTTCATTTGCTGCTTCCGAAGCAGCTATGTACTCCGCTTCACACGTAGATCCCGCCACGACACTTTGCTTAGAACTGCACCAACTGACAGCTCCACCGTTCAATGTAAATACGTATCCGGTTTGCGATTTCGAATCGTCCGGATCAGTGTCAAAGCTTGCATCAACGTAACCATTTACGATGAGCTCTTTGTCACCTCCATAAATGAGAAACATATCCTTAGTCCTTTTCAGGTATTTCAGGATGTTTTTGACCGCTGTCCAGTGATCCACTCCTGGATTACTTTGGTACCTCCCTGCTAGACTTATAGCAAGGCACACATCAGGTCTGGTACACAGCATTGCATACATGATAGATCCTATGGCTGAAGCATAGGGAACATCTTTCATCTTCTCTCTATCTTCTGCAGTGGTCGGGCATTGAGTCTTACTCAATCTCACACCTTGTAGTACAGGCAAGAACCCTTTCTTTGCTTGATCCATTTTGAACTTCTTCAAAACTTTGTCAAGGTATGTGCTTTGTGAAAGTCCAATTAAGTGTCTTGATCTATCTCTATAGATCTTAATGCCTAATATATATGCAGCTTCACCGAGGTCTTTCATTGAAAAACTCTTATTCAAGTATCCCTTTATGCTATCCAGAAATTCTATATCATTTCCAATGAGTAATATGTCATCCACATATAATATCAGAAATGCTACTGAGCTCCCACTCACTTTCTTGTAATACAGGCTTCTCCAAAAGTCTGTATAAAACCAAATGCTTTGATCACACTATCAAAGCGTTTATTCCAACTCCGAGAGGCTTGCACCAGTCCATAAATGGATCGCTGGAGCTTGCACACTTTGTTAGCTCCCTTTGGATCGACAACACCTTCCGGTTGCATCATATACAACTCTTCTTCCAGAAATCCATTCAGGAATGCAGTTTTGACATCCATTTGCCAAATTTCATAATCATAAAATGCGGCAATTGCTAACATGATTCGGACAGACTTAAGCATCGCTACGGGTGAGAAGGTCTCATCGTAGTCAATCCCTTGAACTTGTCGAAAACCTTTCGCAACAAGTCGAGCTTTATAGACAGTAACATTACCATCAGCGTCAGTCTTCTTCTTGAAGATCCATTTATTTTCAATGGCTTGCCGACCATCGGGCAAGTCAACCAAAGTCCATACTTTGTTCTCATACATGGATCCCATCTCGGATTTCATGGCTTCAAGCCATTTTGCGGAATCTGGGCTCACCATCGCTTCTTCATAGTTCGTAGGTTCGTCATGGTCTAGTAACATAACCTCCAGAACAGGATTACCGTACCACTCTGGTGCGGATCTTGATCTGTTGACCTACGAGGTTCAGTAATAACTTGATCTGAAGTTTCATGATCATTATCATTAACTTCCTCACTAATTGGTGTAGATGTCGCAGAAACTGATTTCTGTGATGATCTACTTTCCAATAAGGGAGTAGGTACAATTACCTCATCAAGTTCTACTTTCCTCCCACTCACTTCTTTCGAGAGAAACTCCTTCTCTAGAAAGGATCCATTCTTAGCAACGAATATCTTGCCTTCGGATCTGTGATAGAAGGTGTACCCAACAGTCTCCTTTGGGTATCCTATGAAGACACATTTCTCCGATTTAGGTTCGAGCTTATCAGGTTGAAGTTTCTTCACATAAGCATCGCAACCCCAAACTTTAAGATACGACAACTTTGGTTTCTTGCCAAACCATAGTTCATAAGGCGTCGTCTCAACGGATTTCGATGGTGTCCTATTTAGAGTGAATGCAGCCGTCTCTAAAGCATAACCCCAAAACGATAGCGGTAAATCAGTAAGAGACATCATAGATCGCACCATATCTAATAAAGTACGATTACGACGTTTGAACACACCATTACGCTGTGGTGTTCCGGGTGGCGTGAGTTGCGAAACTATTCCGCATTGTTTCAAATGTAGGCCAAACTCGTAACTCAAATATTCTCCTCCACGATCAGATCGTAGGAATTTTATTTTCTTGTTACGATGATTTTCAACTTCACTCTGAAATTCTTTGAACTTTTCAAATGTTTCAGACTTATGTTTCATTAAGTAGATATACCCATATCTGCTCAAATCATCTGTGAAGGTGAGAAAATAACGATATCCGCCACGAGCCTCAATATTCATCGGACCACATACATCTGTATGTATGATTTCCAACAAATCTGTTGCTCTCTCCATAGTTCCGGAGAACGGTGTTTTGGTCATCTTGCCCATGAGGCACGGTTCGCAAGTACCAAGTGATTCAAAATCAAGTGATTCCAAAATTCCATCAGTATGGAGTTTCTTCATGCGCTTTACACCGATATGACCCAAACGGCAGTGCCACAAATAAGTTGCACTGTCATTATCAACTCTGCATCTTTTGGCTTCGACATTATGAATATGTGTATCACTACTATCGAGATTCATTAAAAATAGACCACTCTTCAAGGGTGCATGACCATAAAAGATATTATTCATATAAATAGAACAACCATTATTCTCTGATTTAAATGAATAACCGTCTCACATTAAACAAGATCCAGATATAATGTTCATGCTCAACGCTGGCACCAAATAACAATTTTTTAGGTCTAAAACTAATCCCGAAGGTAGATGTAGAGGTAGCGTGTCGACGGCGATCACATCGACTTTGGAACCATTTCCCACGCGCATCGTCACCTCGTCCTTAGCCAATCTTCGCTTAATCCGTAGCCCCTGTTTCGAGTTGCAAATATTGGCAACAGAACCAGTATCAAATACCCAGGTGCTACTGCGAGTATTAGTAAGGTACACATCAATAACATGTATATCACATATACCTTTGTTAACCTTGCCATCCTTCTTATCCGCCAAATACTTGGGGCAGTTCCGCTTCCAGTGACCAGTCTGCTTACAGTAGAAGCACTCAGTTTCAGGCTTAGGTCCAGACTTGGATTTCTTCTCCTGAATAGCAACTTGCTTGCTGCTCTTCTTGAAGTTCCCTTTCTTCTTCCCTTTGCCCTTTTTCTTGAAACTAGTGGTTTTACTAACCATCAACACATGATGCTCCTTTTTGATTTCTACCTCCGCTGCCTTTAGCATTGCGAAGAGCTCGGGAATTGTCTTATCCATCCCTTGCATGTTATAGTTCATCACGAAGCTCTTGTAGCTTGGTGGCAGTGATTGAAGAATTCTGTCAATGACGCAATCATCCGGAAGATGAACTCCCAGTTGAATCAAGTGATTATTATACCCGGACATTCTGAGTATATGCTCACTGACAGAACTATTCTCTTCCATCTTGCAGCTATAGAACTTATTGGAGACTTCATATCTCTCAATCCGGGCATTTGCTTGAAATATTAACTTCAACTCCTGGAACATCTCATATGCTCCATGACGTTCAAAACGTCGTTGAAGACCCGGTTCTAAGCCGTAAAGCATGGCACACTGAACTATTGAGTAGTCATCAGCTTTGCTCTGCCAGACGTTCATAACTTCTGGCGTTGCTCTTGCAGGAGGCCTGGCACCTAGCGGTGCTTCTAGGACGTAATTCTTCTGTGCAGCAATGAGGATAATCCTCAAGTTACGGACCCAGTCCGTGTAATTGCTACCATCATCTTTGAACTTAGCTTTCTCAAGGAACGCATTAAAATTCAACGGAACAACAGCATAGCCCATTTATCTACAATTAACATAGATAAGCAAGATACTATCAGGTACTAAGTTCATGATAAATTTAAGTTCAATTAATCATATTACTTAAGAACTCCCACTTAGATAGACATCCCTCTCATCATCTAAGTGATTACGTGATCCAAATCAACTAAACCATGTCTGATCATCACGTGAGATGGAGTAGTTTCAATGGTGAACATCACTATGTTGATCATATCTACTATATGATTCACGCTCGACCTTTCGGTCTCCATGTTCCGAGGCCATATCTGCATATGCCAGGCTCGTCAAGTTTAACCTGAGTATTCCGCGTGTGCAACTGTTTTGCACCCGTTGTATTTGCACGTAGAGCCTATCACACACGATCATCACGTGGTGTCTCAGCACGAAGAACTTTCGCAATGGTGCATACTCAGGGAGAACACTTTTATCTTGAAATTTTAGTGAGAGATCATCTTATAATGCTACCGTTAATCAAAGAAAGATAAGATGCATAAAGGATTAACATCACATGCAATCAATATAAGTGATATGATATGGCCATCATCATCTTGTGCTTGTGATCTCCATCTCCGAAGCACCGTGCTTGTGATCTCCATCTCCGAAGCACCGTCATGATCACCATCGTCACCGGCGTGACACCTTGATCTCCATCATAGTATCGTTGTCGTCTCGCCAACTAATTGCTTTTACGACTATCGCTACCGCTTAGTGATAAAGTAAAACTATTACATGGTGATTGCATCTCATACAATAAAGCGACAACCATATGGCTCCTGCCAGTTGCCGACAACTCGGTTACAAAACATGAGCATCTCATACAATAAAATATAGCATCATGTCTTGACCATATCACATCACAACATGCCCTGCAAAAACAGTTTAGACGTCCTCTACTTTGTTGTTGCATGTTTTACGTGGCTGCTACGGGCTTAGCAAGAACCGTTCTTACCTACGCATCAAAACCACAACGATAGTTTGTCAAGTTGGTGCTGTTTTAACCTTCGCAAGGACCGGGCGTAGCCACACTCGGTTCAACTAAAGTGAGAGAGACAGACACCCGCCAGTCACCTTTAAGCAACGAGTGCTCCGAACGGTGAAACCAGTCTCGCGTAAGCGTACGCGTAATGTCGGCCCGGGCCGCTTCATCTCACAATACCAGTGAACCAAAGTATTACATGATGGTAAGCAGTATGACTTATATCGCCCACAACTCAGTTGTGTTCTACTCGTGCATAGCATCAACGCATCAAACCAGGCTTGGATGCCACTGATGCGGAACGTAGTAATTTCAAAAAAATTCCTACGCACACGCAAGATCATGGTGATGCATAGCAACGAGAGGGGAGAGTGTTGTCCACGTACCCTCGTAGACCAACAGCGGAAGCGTTATAACAACGCGGTTGATGTAGTCGTACGTCTTCACGATCCGACCGATCAAGTACCGAACGCACGGCACCTCCGAGTTCAGCACATGTTCAGCTCGATGACGTCCCTCGAACTCCGATCCAGCCGAGTGTTGAGGGAGAGTTTCGTCAGCACGACGGCGTGGTGACGATGATGATGTTCCACCGACGCAGGGCTTCGCCTAAGCTCCGCAACGATATTATCGAGGTGTAATATGGTGGAGGGGGGCACCGCACACGGCTAAAATATCGTATATCAAGTTGTGTGTAGAGGTGCCCCCCTGCCCCCGTATATAAAGGAGCAAGGGGGAGGCCGGCTGCCTTGGGCGCGCCAAAGAGAGGGGGGAGTCCTCCTCCTAGTAGGAGTAGGACTCCCCTTTCCTAGTCCAACTAGGAAGAGAGGGGGGGAAGGAAAGAGAGGGAGAGGGAGAGGGAAAGGGAAAGGGGGCTGCGCCCCCCTCTCCTAGTCCAACTAGGATTCCTCATGGGAGGGGGCGCGCCACCTCCTGGCTGCTGCCCTCTCTCTCCCCTCAAGGCCCACTAAGGCCCAATACTTCCCCGGGGGGTTCCGGTAACCCTCCGGCACTCCAGTTTAATCTGAAACTTCCCCGGAACACTTCCGGTGTCCGAATATAGTCGTCCAATATATCAATCTTTATGTCTCGACCATTTCGAGACTCCTCGTCTTGTCCGTGATCACATCCGGGACTCCGAACAACCTTCGGTACATCAAAACATATAAACTCATAATATAACTGTCATCGTAACGTTAAGCGTCCGGACCCTACGGGTTCGAGAACTATGTAGACATGATTGAGACACCTCTCCGGTCAATAACCAATAGCGGAACCTGGATGCTCATATTGGTTCCCACATATTCTACGAAGATCTTTATCGGTCAAACCGCATAACAACATACGTTGTTCCCTTTGTCGTCGGTACGTTACTTGCCTGAGATTCGATCGTCGGTATCTCGATACCTAGTTCAATCTCTTTACCGGCAAGTCTCTTTACTCGTTCCGTAATACATCATCCCGCAACTAACTCATTAGTCACAATTCTTGCAAGGCTTATAGTGATGTGCATTACCGAGTGGGCCCAGAGATACCTCTTCGACAATCGGAGTGACAAATCCTAATCTCGAAATACGCCAACCCAACAAGTACCTTTGGAGACACCTGTAGAGCACCTTTATAATCACCCATTTACGTTGTGATGTTTGGTAGCACACAAAGTGTTCCTCCGGCAAACGGGAGTTGCATAATCTCATAGTCATAGGAACATGTATAAGTCATGAAGAAAGCAATAGCAACATACTAAACGATCGGGTGCTAAGCTAACGGAATGGGTCAAGTCAATCACGTCATTCTCCTAATGAGGTGATCCCGTTAATCAAATGACAACTCATGTCTATGGCTAGGAAACATAACCATCTTTGATTAACGAGCTAGTCAAGTAGAGGCATACTAGTGACACACTGTTTGTCTATGTATTCACACATGTATTATGTTACCGGTTAATACAATTCTAGCATGAATAATAAACATTTATGATGATATAAGGAAATAAATAATACTTTATTATTGCCTCTAGGGCATATTTCCTTCAGTCTCCCACTTGCACTAGAGTCAATAATCTAGATTACACAGTAATGATTCTCACACCCATGGAGTCTTGGTGCTGATCATGTTTTGCTCGTGGAAGAGGCTTAGTCAACGGGTCTGCAACATTCAGATCCGTATGTATCTTGCAAATTTCTATGTCTCCCACCTGGACTAAATCCCGGATGGAATTGAAGCGTCTTTTTATGTGCTTGGTTCTCTTGTGAAATCTGGATTCCGTTGCTAAGGCAATTGCACCAGTATTGTCACAAAAGATTTTCATTGGTCCCGATGCACTAGGTATGACACCTAGATCGGTTATCAACTCCTTCATCCAGACTCCTTCATTTGCTGCTTCCGAAGCAGCTATGTACTCCGCTTCACACGTAGATCCCGCCACGACACTTTGCTTAGAACTGCACCAACTGACAGCTCCACCGTTCAATGTAAATACGTATCCGGTTTGCGATTTCGAATCGTCCGGATCAGTGTCAAAGCTTGCATCAACGTAACCATTTGCGATTTCGTACTTTATTATTGCCTCTAGGGCATATTTCCTTCATATAGTTTTATACAGACTTGCGGTAAAGCCTGTATTTACAGGAAAGTGAGTGGGAGCACTACAGCCTTTCTGATAAGTATATGTGAATGCCATATTGTTGATCGGAAATGATGTAGAATTTTCTAGAAAGCATAAAGGAGTGTTTGAAAGGAGTTTTTCAAAGAAAGACCTCGGTGAAGCTGCTTACATATTGAGCATCATGATCTATAGAGATAGATCAAGACGCTTGATACGTTTTTTCAATGAGTACATACCTTGGCAAGTTTTTGAAGTAGTTCAAAATGGAACAGTCAAAGAAGGAGTTCTTGCCTGTGTTGCAAGGTGTAAAGTTGAGTAAGACTCAAAGCCCGACCACAGCAGAAGATAGAGAGAGAATGAAAGTCATTCCCTATGCCTCAGCCATAGGTTCTATAAAGTATGTCATGCTATGTACCAGACCTATTGTATACCCTGCCCTGAGTTTGGCAAGGGAGTACAATAGTGATCTAGGAGTAGATCACTGGACATTGGTCAAAATTATCCTTAGAGGACTAAGGAAATATTTCTCGGTTATGGAGGTGATAAAGAGTTCGTCGTAAAGGGTTACGTTGATGCAAGCTTTGACACTGATCCAGATGACTCTAAGTCTCAATCTAGATACATATTAAAAGTGGGAGCAATTAGCTAGAGTAGCTCCGTGCAGAGTATTGTAGACATAGAATATTTGCAAAATACATACGGCTCTGAATGTGGCAGACCCGTTGACTAAACTTCTCTCACAAGCAAAACATGATCACACCTTAAGTACTCTTTGGGTGTTAAATCACATAGCGATGTGAACTAGATTATTGACTCTAGTAAATCCTTTGGATGTTGGTCACATGAAGACGTGAACTATGGGTGTTAATCACATGGTGATGTGAACTATTGGTGTTAAATCACATGGCGATATGAACTAGATTATTGACTCTAGTGCAAGTGGGAGACTACAGGAAATATGCCCTAGAGGCAATAATAAAGTTATTATTTATTTCCTTATATCATGATAAATGTTTATTATTCATGCTAGAATTGTATTAACCGGAAACATAATACATGTGTGATACATAGACAAACATAGTGTCACTAGTATGCCTCTACTTGACTAGCTCGTTGATCAAAGATGGTTGAGTTTCCTAGCCATAGACATGAGTTGTCATTTGATTAACGGGATCACATCATTAGGAGAATGATGTGATTGACTTGACCCATTCCATTAGCTTAGCACTTGATCGTTTAGTTTACTGCTATTGCTTTCTCCATGACTTATACATGTTCCTATGACTATGAGATTATGCAACTCACGAATACCAGAGGCACACTTTGTGTACTACCAAACGTCACAACGTAACTGGGTGATTATAAAGGTGCTCTACAGGTGTCTCCAATGGTACTTGTTGAGTTGGCATAGATCGAGATTAGGATTTGTCACTCCGATTATCGGAGAGGTATCTCTGGGCCCTCTCGGTAATGCACATCACTATAAGCCTTGCAAGCAATGTGACTAATGAGTTAGTTGTGGGATGATGCATTACGGAACGAGTAAAGAGACTTGCCGGTAACGAGATTGCGCTAGGTATTGAGATACCGACGATAGAATCTCGGGCAAGTAACACACCGATGACAAAGGGAACAACGTATGTTGTTATGCGGTTTGACCGATAAAGATCTTCATAGAAAATGTAGGAACCAATATGAGCATCCAGGTTCCGCTATTGGTTATTGACCAGAGACGTGTCTCGGTCATGTCTACATAGTTCTCGAACCCGTAGGGTCCGCACGCTTAAAGTTCTGTGACGATCGGTATTATGAGTTTATATGTTTTGATGTACCAAAGGTAGTTCGGAGTCCCGGATATGATCAGGACATGACGAGGAGTCTCGAAATGGTCGAGACATAAAGATCAATATATTGGATGACTACGTTTGAACTTCAGAAAGGTTCCGGGCAAGTTCGGACATATATCGGAGTACCGGGGGATTACCGGAACCCCCCGGGGAGTGTAATGGGCCTATTGGGCCTTAGTGGAGAAGAGGAGGGGCATCCAGGGCAGGCTGCGCGGCCCCTCCCCCTCTAGTCTGAATTGGACAAGGAGGGGGGCGGCGCCCCCCTTTCCTTCCTCCTCTCTCCTTCCCTTCCCCTTCTCCTACTCCTACTAGGAAAGGAGTCCTACTCCCATTGGGAGTAGGACTCCCCCCTTGGAGCGCCCTCCTCCTTGGCAGGCCGCCTCCCCCTAGCTCCTTTATATACGGGGGCAGGGGGCACCCCAAGAAACAACAATTGATCATTGATCTCTTAGCCGTGTGCGGTGCCCCCCTCCACCATAATCCACCTCGGTCATATCCTAGCGGTGCTTAGGCGAAGCCCTGCGTCGGTACCTTCATCGACATTGTCATCATGCCGTCATGCTGACGAAACTCTCCCTCGAGCTCTACTAGATCGGGAGTTCATGGGACGTCACCAAGCTGAACGTGTGCTGAACACGGAGGTGCCGTACGTTCGGTACTGAGGATCGGTCGATCGTGAAGACGTACGACTACATCAACCGCGTTGTCATAACGCTTCCGCTTACGGTCTACGAGGATACGTGGACACACTCTTCCCTCTCGTTGCTATGCATCACCATGATCTTGCGTGTGCGTAGGATTTTTTTTTTTGAAATTACTACGTTCCCCAACATCAGCAACGCCGAGAACACGCGTCGTCCTCATCGCCTCGTTTTCCCGTGGGAATCAATGCGAAGGCTGCCGCCGGTCAGCCTTCCATTGGTTCACGGGCGGCGCAGTGTAGGCGTGTCGCCGGGCGTCCTGCCCCCTCCCGCCACGCGTCCACACTGATGCAGCCTGCTCGCCGCCCACTCGCTGCTATAAAAGCCACCCTCCCTCGCCGCTGGTCGCACACTCACCTCCCCACAACCTCTCTCGCCGTCAACGCCCCTCTCACCTTCATAGCGGACACCCTCTCTCTCTCTCCCCGTCTCAAGCCCGCGACCGATGGCCGAGCGTTTCCCCGGTGACGATGCGACGGCCAAGGGCTTCGGCCGCCGCCACCTGCACGAGTGGGAGCGCGCCTCGTCCACGAGGTGGACTACCCGGCGCCGCCCGACATGCGCGTGCCGGGCTCATGGAGGCTCAGCGCCGGAGGAGTCCCCGTGCCCCCGCCGCCCACCGGCGCTGACCACTGCGCCGAGATCGCACGGATCCGGTCAACGCTGTCGGGGGAAGAGCGGCAGCAAGCGAGGTACGCCCCCAACAGCACCAACCTGTGGACGGCCTGCTTCGAGCGCCGCCACGCCGACCAGCTCGTGTCGACGAACGGCTCTCCGGCACCACGGGGGCGGCACAACTCCGATGGCCGCCGCCAGTGGTGGGGTGTCCCCGGGCGCACTCTCCACTTCGTCCTCGAGTACATCGAGGGCAGCAACTCGCCGCTGATGGATTACCCGGCGCCGTCCTTCTCAGGCTGGAACGGCAGCTCGTGGCTGCCGAGGCGCATGGCGGGCGTGTCGTCGTCTACCTCCTGCTCCCACTCCTCCGGCACCCCGACGCCGCTCGCCGCCGTCAAGGCCGAGCCCCAAGAGACGTCGGAGCGCCGGCGCAGTGGCAGCCTCATCATTAACGAGGGCCGCCGCCGCCAACCTTCTCCTCCTCCCCGCTCCCACCTTCAGATGGTTAGGCCGAAGAAGGAGTCCGCGACGCCGCCTGTCGTCGTCAAACAGGAGCACATCGACATGGCTGTCGACCTCTGGACCGGCCTGAAGTGGGCGCAGGACGACTACGTCCGGGAGGAAATGGAGCGTCAGCGCCGCGCTGTCGAGGAGATCGCCACTCGGCGTCGCGGCCGGGATGAGGACGGCGTCGTCATCCTCGACGACAGCGAAGAGGAGGCGTCGACTCCGTCCGCCTCGGCAATCCAGGACAGGGCTGCAGCAAGGACGGCGTCGTCTAGGACGGCAACGATGACGACGGCGGCGGCGACTACACCGCCTTCTACAGCCTCCTCGGCATGCAGTAGGCTCGGGTGGCGTAGTTTTTTTTAGCTTTTTAATTATGTCTTTTAAATTTGTACAAATATGAATGAAAACCGCCTAAATTTGATCCAAATTCGTGTCATTTTATTCGTAATTTAGCCGATTTTTTCTTTCAAAAAAGGGCGCCCGGGGCCAACTTGGGGCGGTGGTTGGGAACCCGACCGCCCCCGGCAGAAATAGCGCCGGCTAGCCCCTAGGAGGCGATATTTCAGTCCCTGGGGCGCCGAACGGCTGAAGATGCTCTTAGCCTAAAACAGCCTACAGTTAAGTTCTAAGAATAACCAAACAAATGCATGTTTTCTATAGGACTATACTGAACCTTTGAACTGAATATTTTTACCATAGTAATTCATTGCCTGCTAGTAATCCAAGAACCCACTTATGAAGCATATACAAGTAGAAGAATTGACTTTCGGTTTTAACACACCCGCAGGCCACAGTTTCCATCTAAATTGGAGGTTTTCGCTTCAAAATCACATCAAGATTAAACTTCCCTATGTAGTAGCTAATCTGCAAACACTTCAAGTGAATCATCACTATAAGTTAAGTCTTCCAATAACGTACAAAAGTAACCCCATAATCATTGGCCTTTCTCATCATTGCATAAATCAACTCAGCTGAAAATAAAATTAATATAACCATCATCTATTAGGTTAGTGTGCAAATAATCTCACACAGGAAAATATATTTTCACACATCACCTTAAATCCAGGGGCTGATTGCAAGGCGGAGACGGATACAGCTACAATGTCAGACCAGTTCCTAAAAGTTATAACCACTTACCTAGCTAATCGTACTGCATAAAGTAATTATGGACCAACAATACCAGATAGTGCAAGGCAACATTTTGTTGAGCACGGATGGTGTGTACAGACGGGTTGTACTTGTACATGCAGCCGCCTAGTATCAGGCAAAGCCCAATGGCAAGGCAGGCGAAAGTGATGCCACATATCAAATTGTGAATATCATTCTTGACGAAGAAGTTGCCGGGCCGCACGCTGGCATCTTTGGCCACGGCCTCTGTAGACATAGAGGGATGAGAAGAACATGGCGTGGTGGAGTCCACGACCTGCAGGAGAGAATCACCGCCCAGCAGCACATTGCTCGGCCCGTGGCCTCTGCTCGTGCAGAAACTACTGCATCGCCAGCCTGATCTCCAGTAACGTGCTCACTCTCTGCCCAGGCCCCCGTCAGCATGTAATATTCTTAAGTTTCCTCTATGCTCACGTGGTGGGCATCCATGCTGTGCTGCCATCCACAAAGAAGCTGAATAATGTTATTTATGCATCTCCAGTGCCAAACTACATCATAAAAATTGTAAACACCCCAAAATGAGAAACCTAATTGCATGTAGTCGAAATATGTGAATTGGCTTTCTCTGTACTGTAAGCAAACAATTTAAATTGTGAGATTCCACCAAGCAAAAATATGTCGGTACTATGCTCAAAAAAGTTTTCATGTAGAGTTAGTCCTAAATACTCAACATTATCTAAGATTCTGTAAGAACGAAAATTCTGATGCCACATCATTCCTATATATAGAAGATATAACAATATCAATGATCAAGGTCAAGAGAATAGACTGAAGGCAAGAACATGTCCACAATTCTTTTTTCTAGAATACCATGTCCACATTTAGTCATTTACTAATATTTGGGCCAAATACATGAGTGGCGAATGCTGAAATTTGGGATGGGCTTTAGGACCATATAGCAATTTCTGAAAATCTCTAAGGGCCCATGTGGGTTTATTTGCACTAGATGGAGGTGGGAAGTTTAGTCTCACCCCGGAAGTGGAAGAGGAGTTGAACCTCCTTATAAGGGTTTCTCTTCTACATGCTATTGGAGTTTGAGAAGAGAAGAGGCCCTCGCGCACTCCTCCTCCGCCGCGCCGCGTCGCGGGTGGCGGGATTGAGCCGAGCCAAGCTCACACCTACGCGCTTATTTTTGCCAGTCGCTAACCGAGAGTTTTTGACAGCTGGGCCACGATCTGAGACGTCGGATCGTGGGCTGTCACGGACTCGGACGTGGGTCGAGCCCACGTCTCTTCACGCGGCTGCGCCTATATAAGTGTGCGGTGTCTCCTAACCCTAGCCACCACGATCAGATCACATCTGCTCCACGCGCACGCCCACTGTCGATCATTTGATGCTGCTGCCATCGGTGACTCCATCCCGTCCGCCGCGTACACGGTCGACGGGAGAGCAGGTCTCTGAAACCCCGTCTCTCCGGTTCCTGTACGGGAGAGAGGCGAATAGGTTTTTGGGAAGCGATTACGCGACTGCTCGTTGTTCGTCTGCTACTTCCTCTATGTCCATGTCATCTTCATCATCACCATGTCGCAGTCCGACGCCGACCGTCTCGCTGCCGAGAAACTTGAAGCCGACAAGAAGGCCGCCGAGGACGCTGCTGCCGCCACCACCGCCACGGCCTCTGCATGGCCTACTGGAGGGTATATAACTCGTTTATCCCACTCCTACTATTTTCTGTTTTAGCCATGCTAGCGTTATACGTAGATCTTTCTGCAATTAGCGTAGTATGTGCTTGCTTGACTGAATATCAGTATGCGTTTATTTGTGTCAATGCAATGCTAGTTATATACTTGTGGATTAAGTTAATCGGAAAATTGCTTATTTACTTAGCAATCCAAAAACCTATTATGTGTTGGAATTTTTCGGCAAGTGGCTTTGCCGCTGCACTGAAACCGGATAAGTGCACCGGTATGTACTTTAAGCGTTGGCAGACTAAGACCACTTTATGGCTCACGGCTATGAACGCGTTCTGGGTCACCGGTGTCTCCACGGGAACGATTGCTCCTGAAGAGGAGAAGGCGTTCAAGGAGGCCACCGTTGTGTTTCTCGGAGCAGTTCTTAGCGTGATCGGAGATAAACTGGTCGACGGATATTTACATGTGCATGTCGCCAAGGACTTGTGGGAGGCGCTCGAATCTAAGTTTGGGGCCGCCGATGCCGGGAGCGAGATGTATATTATAGAGCAGTTCCACGATTACAAGATGGTTGAAAACCGTCCTGTATTGGAGCAGGCTCATGAGATAATATGCATTGTTAAGGAGCTTGAGCTTCTTAAGTGCGAGTTACCGGGCAAGTTTGTCGCGGGCTGCATAATCGGTAAGCTCCCTAATTTCTGGAGGAACTTTGCCACCACTCTGAAATATCAGAGGCGTGAATTCTCTATGGAGGATGTCATTGGCCATCTGAGTGTTGAGCAGAATTCAAGGGCAAAGGACTCGCACGAAAAAGGGGCTGAAGGGACTTCTGTCGCCAACATGGTGAACCAGAGGAATTTCAACTCCCACAAGCCCAAGGGAAAGAACAGTGTCCAACACAATACCGACTTTAAGAAGAAGGGTAAGAAGACCTTCAAGAAGAACAAGAAGGATGAGGGCTGCTTCACTTGTGGTTCGGTTGAACATTGGGCCAACAAGTGCCCAAACAAGTTTAAGAACTCAGGACAGGACTCCAAGTCTGTCAACATGATTGTGGGCAACAATGAGAATGGTGCATCTGGGTATGATAATTTATTTATTGTTTTTTCAGTGTTTCAGCCCACGGATTGGTGGGTGGACACAGCTGCAGGTGTTCATGTGTGTGCTGACATTTCATTTTTTTATTACCAGGTCACAGGCCACGGGTTCGTATTGATGGGGAATGGCGCGAGTGCTTCTGTTCATGGTGTTGGCACGGTCGATCTGAAGTTTACTTCGGGAAGGATCGTGCAGCTGAAGAACGTGCAGCATGTCCCCGCCATCAAGAAGAACCTCGTTAGTGGATCCCTTCTATGTAGAGAAGGGTTTAAGTTGGTTTTCGGGTCTAATAAATTAGTTGTTACTAAATATGTACTATTTGTTGGAAAAGGTTATGAGAGCGGAGGGATGTTCCGCCTTTCCCTCGCAGATTTTTGTAATAAAGTCGTGAACCATATTCATTCGAGTGTTAATGAATATGAAGTTTGGCATTCACGTCTTTGTCACATTAGTTTCGGTGTTATGATGCGGCTAGCTAAGTTGGATTTAATCCCGAGTTTCACTTTAGCCAAAGGTTCTAAGTGACTTTCATGTGTGCAAGCTAAGCAACCTCGCAAGCCTCACAAGGCCGCGGAGGAGAGACACTTGGCGCCATTAGAACTCATACATTCTGATCTTGAGATGAATGGTGTGTTGACTAAAGGTGGAAAGAAATACTTCATGACATTGATAGATGATTCCACTAGATATTGCTCTGTGTATCTGTTAAATACTAAAGATGAGGCTCTACACTACTTTAAAATCTATAAAGCAGAAGTTGAGAATCAACTTGAAAAGAAAAATAAACGAGTCCGGACAGACCGTGGTGGACAGTAATTCTCGAGTGAGTTTGATTCTTTTTGTGCGGAACATGGCATTATTCATGAGAGTAAGCCTCCCTATTCACCCCAGTCAAACGGGGTTGCCGAGCAGAAAAATCGTACTCTAACTGATTTGATTAACTCCATGTTAGATACATCGGGTTTATCCAAGGCATGGTGGGGGGAGGCTATATTGACGGCATGTCATGTCCTGAATAAAGTTCTGATACGTCTCCAACGTATCTATAATTTTTGATTGCTCCATGCTATATTATCTACTGTTTTGGACATTATTGGGCTTTATTATCGCTTTTATATTATTTTTGGGACTAACCTATTAACCAGAGGCTCAGCCCAGAATTGTTGTTTTTTGCCTATTTCAGAGTTTCGCAGAAAAGGAATATCAAACGGAGTGCAAACGGAATGAACCCTTCGGGAACGTGATTTTTAGGAAGATTATGATCCGGGAGACTTGGACCCTACATCTAGAAACAAAGGAGGAGGCCACGAGGTAGGGGCGCGCCTACCCCCTAGTGCGGGCCCTCCACCCTCGTGGGCCCCCTGTTGCTCCACCGACGTACTCCTTCCTCCTATATATACCTACGTACCCCCAAACGATCAGATACAGAGCCAAAAACCTAATTCCACCACCGCAACCTTCTGTACCCACGAGATTCCATCTTGGGGCCTGTTCCGGAGCTCCGCCGGAGAGGGCATCCATCACGGAGGGCTTCTACATCAACACCATAGCCTCTCCGATGAAGTGTGAGTAGTTTACTCTCAGACCTTCGGGTCCATAGTTAGTAGCTAGATGGCTTCTTCTCTCTTTTTGGATCTCAATACAATGTTCTCCCCCTCTCTCGTGGAGATCTATTCGATGTAATCTTCTTTTTGCGGTGTGTTTGTTGAGACCGATGAATTGTGGGTTTATGATCAAGATTATCTATGAACAATATTGGAATCTCTTCTCTGAATTCTTTTATGTATGATTGGTTGTCTTTGCAAGTCTCTTTGAATTATCAGTTTGGTTTGGCCTACTAGATTGATCTTTCTTGTAATGGGAGAAGTGCTTAGCTTTGGGTTCAATCTTGCAGTGTCCTTTCCCAGTGACAGTAGGGGCAGCAAGGCACGTATTGTATTGTTGCCATCGAGGATAACAAGATGGGGTTTTTATCATATTGCATGAATTTATCCCTCTACATCATGTCATCTTGCTTAAGGCGTTACTCTGTTTTCATGAACTTAATACTCTAGATGCATGCTGGATAGCGGTCGATGAGTGGAGTAATAGTAGTATATGCAGGCAGGAGTCGGTCTACTTGTCTCGGAGGTGATGCCTATATACATGATCATACCTAGATATTCTCATAACTATGCTCAATTCTGTCAATTGCTCAACAGTAATTCGTTCACCCACCATAAAATACTTATGCTCTTGAGAGAAGACACTAGTGAAACCTATGGCCCCCGGGTCTATTTTCCATCATATTAATCTCCCGACAACAAGCTATTTCTGGCGCCATCTTTATTTAGCTATCTTTACTTTGCATCTTTATCACAAAAATACCAAAAATATTATCCTATCTTTTCTATCAGATCTCACTCTCGTAAGTGACCGTGAAGGGATTGACAACCCCTTATCGCGTTGGTTGCGAGGATTTATTTTTTTTGTGTAGGTGCAAGGGACTCGCGCGTAGCCTCCTACTGGATTGATACCTTGGTTCTCAAAAACTGAGGGAAATACTTATGCTACTTTGTTGCATCACCCTTTCCTCTTCAAGGGAAAACCAACGCAGTGCTCAAGAGGTAGCAAGAAGGATTTCTGGCGCCGTCGCCGGGGAGGTCTACGCAAAAGTCAACATACCAAGTACCCATCACAAACCCTTATCTCCCGCATTACATTATTTGCCATTTGCCTCTCGTTTTCCTCTCCCCCACTTCACCCTTGCCGTTTTATTCGCCCTCTCTTTTTCGTTCGCCTCTTTTTCGCTTGCCTCTTGTTTGCTCGTGTGTTGGATTGCTTGCTTGTCACGATGGCTCAAGATAATACCAAATTGTGTGACTTTACCAATACCAATAATAATGATTTCCTTAGCACTCCGATTACTCCTCTTACCAATACTGAATCTTGTGAAATCAATGCCGCTTTGTTGAATCTTGTCATGAAAGATCAATTCGCCGGCCTTCCTAGTGAAGATGCCGCTACCCATCTAAATAACTTCGTTGATTTGTGTGATATGCAAAAGAAGAAAGATGTGGATAATGATATTGTTAAATTGAAGCTATTTCCTTTTTCGCTTAGAGATCGTGCTAAAGCTTGGTTTTCATCTTTGCCTAAAAATAGTATTGATTCTTGGAACAAGTGCAACGATGCTTTTATCTCTAAGTATTTTCCTCCCGCTAAGATCATCTCTCTTAGAAACAATATTATGAATTTTAAGCAACTTGATCATGAACATGTTGCACAAGCTTGGGAGAGGATGAAATTAATGATACGTAATTGCCCTACTCAAGGTTTGAATTTGTGGATGATTATACAAAAAAATTATGCCAGATTGAATTTTGCTTCTAGAAATCTTTTAGATTCGGCCGCGGGAGGCACTTTTATGGAAATCACTTTAGGAGAAGCTACTAAACTCCTAGATAATATTGTGGTTAATTATTCTCAATGGCACACTGAAAGATCTACTAATAAAAAAGTGCATGCGATAGAAGAAATTAATGTTTTGAGTGGAAAGATGGATGAACTTATGAAATTATTTGCTAGTAAGAGTGTTTCTTCTGATCCTAATGATATGCCTTTGTCCACATTGATTGAGAATA
The DNA here is from genome assembly GCF_018294505.1 of Triticum aestivum. Lineage (NCBI taxonomy): Eukaryota > Viridiplantae > Streptophyta > Magnoliopsida > Poales > Poaceae > Triticum > Triticum aestivum. The sequence goes on along the minus strand of NC_057814.1, from coordinate 47,657,939 downwards.
ATAATGAACCAATGGATGTGAATTTTGTTGGTAAGAATAATTTTGGTAACAACGCGTATAGAGGAAACTTTAATCCTAGGCCTTATCCTAGTAATTCCTCTAATAATTATGGTAATTCCTACAACAATTCTTATGGAAATTTTAATAAGATGCCCTCTGAATTTGAGACTAGTGTTAAAGAGTTTATGAATTCACAAAAGAATTTCAATGCTTTGCTTGAAGAGAAATTGCTTAAAGTTGATGAATTGGCTAGGAACGTTGATAGAATTTCTCTTGATGTTGATTCTTTAAAACTTAGATCTATTCCTCCTAAGCATGACATCAATGAGTCTCTCAAAGCCATGAGAATTTCCATTGATGAGTGAAAAGAAAGAACCGCTAGGATGCGTGCTAAGAAAGATTGCTTTATAAAAGCGTGTTCTTCAAATTTCTATGAAAATAAAGATGAAGATCTAAAAGTTATTGATGGCTCCTATTAAATCCTTGTTTTGCAATATGAATCTTGATAATGATGAGACTGAATATGATCCACCTTTACCTAGAAGGCGTTCCAAAAATTCGGAGTTTTCAGATCTTGATGCTAAAATTGATAAAAGTGGGATTGAAGAGATTAAAACCCTAGATGTTGCTAAACCCACTATTTTGGATTTCAAGGAATTTAATTATGAAAATTGCTCTTTGATAGATTGTATTTCCTTGTTGCAAGCCGTGCTAAATTCTCCTCATGCTTATAGTCAAAATAAAGCGTTTACTAAACATATCGTTGATGCCTTGATGCAATCTTATGAAGAAAAGCTTGAGTTGGAAGTTTCTATCCCTAGACAACTTTATGATGAGTGGGAACCTACTATTAAAATTAAGATTAAGGATCATGAGTTCTATGCTTTATGTGATTTGGGTGCTAGTGTTTCCACTATTCCCAAAACTTTGTGCGATTTGCTAGATTTCCGTGATTTTGATGATTGCTCTCTAAACCTGCACCTTGCGGATTCTACTATTAAGAAACCTATGGGAAGAATTAATGATGTTCTTATTGTTGCAAATAGGAATTATGTGCCAGTAGATTTTATCGTTCTTGATATAGATTTCAATCCTTCATGTCCTATTATTCTTGGTAGACCTTACCTTAGAACGATTGGTGCAATTATTGATATGAAGGAAGGGAATATTAGATTCCAATTTCCATTAAAGAAAGGCATGGAACACTTCCCTAGGAAGAAAATAAAATTACCATATCAATCTATCATGAGAGCCACTTATGGATTGTCTACCAAAGATGGCAATACCTAGATCTATCCTTGCTTTTATGCCTAGCTAGGGGCATTAAACGATAGCGCTTGTTGGGAGGCAACCCAATTTTATTTTTAGTTTTTTGGTTTTTACTTCTGTTTAGGAATAAATATTTGTTCTAGCCTCTGGTTAGATGTGTTCTTGTCTTTTAATTAGTGTTTGTGCCAAGTTAAACCTATAGGATCTTCTTGGATGATAGTTATTTGATCTTGAAAATCCAGAACGTGATAAAATACTGATTCCAATTGCTGCTGATCAATAAACAAATTGTCTAGATCGTCCTATTTTGGCTGATTTTTTGGAGTTCCAGAAGTTTGTGTTAGTTACAGATTACTACAGACTGTTCTGTTTTTGACAGATTCCGTTTTTCGTGTGTTGTTTGCTTATTTTGATGAATCTATGGCTAGTAAAATAGTTTATAAACCATAGAGAAGTTGGAATCCAGTAGGTTTAACACCAATATAAATAAAGAATGAGTTCATTACAGTACCTTGAAGTGGTCTTTTGTTTTCTTTCGGTAACGGAGCTCACGAGATTTTCTGTTAAGTTTTGTGTTGTGAAGTTTTCAAGTTTTGGGTGAAAGATTTTGATGGATTATGGAACAAGGAGTGGCAAGAGCCTAAGCTTGGGGATGCCCATGGCACTCCCAAGATAATCTAAGGACACCATAAAGCCAAAGCTTGGGGATGCCCCGGAAGGCATCCCCTCTTTCGTCTACTTCCATCGGTAACTTTACTTGGAGCTATATTTTTATTCACCACATGATATGTGTTTTGCTTGGAGCGTCTTGTATGATTTGAGTCTTTGCTTTTTAGTTTACCACAATCATCCTTGCTGTACACACCTTTTGAGAGAGCCATACATGATTTGGAAATTATTAGAATACTCTGTGTGCTTCGCTTATATCTTTTGAGCTATATAGTTTTGCTCTAGTGCTTCACTTATATCTTTTAGAGCACGGTGGTGGATTTGTTTTATAGAAACTATTGATCTCTCAGCTTCACTTAGTGTCGTGGTTTTGTCACGGCAGATGTCCTTAGTGTCAGGACTTAGTCGCGAGGCCAGCGCATCTATGTAGTAGCTTGAGAGGGGTTGAGCGGAATCGAGAGACGCAACACAAGACGAGGATTTAGACAGCTTCGGGCCCCGGGAAACATCATCCGGTAATAACCCTACATGATGTTTGAGGCTAGAGCTCATTACGCTCATGAGGGAGTCGTCGTAAACCAGCTCTCCTCTAATTGTGTCTAGCCCTAGAGATTATTGATTGTTGCATGTCCCTCTTTGGGGAGCCCTGCCCCTCCTTATATAAGTTGAAGGGGCGGGTTACATGTGGAGTCCTATTAGGATTAGGACTAGTCTATCTCTAATACAAACCGGATACAAGTCCTGGTCTTAACTCCTTGTAAGGTAAATATTCTTCATGCCTTTCCTCTTAAACCGGCCCACCATAGTATGAACCGGCCTTCATGAACCGCCCGTTGGGCCACCGGGTCTTGTCGCTCCTCTGACCCGCCTGCCGGATTACCAATGAATCGTAAACCGCCAGGTCCAAACGGGTCGCCAGTGAATCGTTAAGTCTCAGCCGGGTCTCAAGTAAACCGCCAAGTCCGGCCGGGTTATACTTCCGGCCGGTTTACGCCGCGGGGTATATCCCCGACATTAGCCCCCAGTTTAATTTGGATTTACCCATGTTAAACTGATCCTGTAAAACAAACACAAGAACAAATTTGACAGATTATGCTCCGGGTTAAGAATTCTTGTAAACTTGCATCTGATCATCCTTAAGTCCTTGTCATTTCCTCCTTCTAGAAAATCCGGGTCAACAAGCCAGCTTCATACTCAATTTGCTGACATTGGTTTCTCACAGAGAAATATTGTGAAGAATAATCCACTTGAGTCGGCTTCCAAAGCGCCGGTTTAAGAAATATGGGTCTTGAAATACTCATCTGATATTTAGCCGGTTTGAAGATGTAAAACTTGCCGGTTTAATATTACAAAAATTACCGGTTTGTAAATATGGATGGCACCGAGTCATAATTGTTACCGACGCCAGGTCATAATTGTTGCAGACACCGGGTCAATCTGGTTTGCTCAGAACTGAGAATTTGAAGATTTTTCTCCCTTATATCCATATTACCTGTAGCCCCCAAGTCTTGAGCAGAACAAAGTGATGGCTTAAGACTTGTTTCCATATAATTACTGCCACTTTGACGAAATCCATGTTGTTCATCTCAGCCACTATTAAAAACTGAATACTCCATATATGTAGCCCCCAAGTGTCGGGTCATTATGCGATAATGAGCAGGGACTTTATAAATATGATCATGTAGATTTGAACAATAACGTGTAGCCCCCAAGGGCCGGCTCAGTAAGATAATATTGAGCCGGTACTTTATATATACTTCTTTGAAAAGAACATCATATAATGTAACCCCCGCCATGGGGCTTGAACCCACGTCCACAAGGTTAAGAGCTTTGTGCTTTACCAACTAAGCAATGGACCTTTCAATATAATGGTTTTAAGACTTGTGTACCTTGAATTGTTGACAGGAGCAATTGGTAGCCCCCAAGGGCCGGCTCATTATAATGTGATGAGTCAGGTCTTCAGTAAGGCCAATAAAAAATGACTTTGCATTAGCCCCCAAGTGTCATGGTGCATGCTTGCAGCGACATGAGACTTGCATGTAATCTCAATTTGAATAATGTAGCCCCCAAGTGCCGGGTCGTAAGCCTGCAGCGACTCGGGACTATTCCTTCCATTGTAGAATAAATCATATCCTGTGATAAAATAATAGCCATTGCGCTAAAGCGACTTTGAAAACCTCAATAATACCGGTTACTAATAACCATAATAAAAATCCAGCCATGTTGGCTATTCAAGATAATATAATCCGGTATGAAAACCTTATTCATTCAATATCATAATGGAAATTCAGCCAAGTTTGGCTATTTGAATAATATAACCCAATGATTTATAAGCGCGTGATTCCAATGGCGCAATCCAAATATATACTGGCGACTTATAGTCCAAAGCCAGGCCGGTTTAATAAACACCGGATAATTTATCATCATACTGGCGACATATAGTCGAAAGCCAGGCCGGTTAATAAACGCCGGTGATTTATAGTCATGCTTTATTCAACCTGTTTCTGCATACAACAAGTTTAAAGTGTGTTTATCGCCGGACGGGTCATAATGCCCAACATATAACCCGAGTTTATAACCAAGGCTGCACTTAAGAATAATCAAATATGAAGTATATCATACCTGTGACATTGAATCACATCGTTGGTTTACCAACTTTTTGTAGTAAGGGTGATAACCCCAACCTTGAGTACTGATAACTCCTTCCATATTGTGCCGGTTTATGATAAAACCGTGCCGGGTTGTGATAAACACCGGATTAACCATATATAATACTGGCGACTTGTAGTCAAAACCAGACCGGGTTGATAATCTCCGGATTATGACTGATCATATACTGACAACTTGTAGTTGAAAGTCAAGCCGGGTTAATGAACACCGGTTTAAAAACATCACAAATCTTATCAAAAGAAAGAGAAACTTAGCAAAAGGCAAAAAAAACGTTGTAGTCAAGGCTTTTCACGGGCTACCAGGCCCCAAATTTGATCAAGAGGTGTTGCTATGGTTCGTGTTCGACCAAGCCCCCAATTGATGCTGTGGCATTACGCCGATCAAGAGGTGTTGCTATGGTTCGGGTTCGACCAAGCCCCCAAGTGATGCTGTGGCATTACGCCGATCAAGAGGCGTAGCTATGGTTCGGGTTCGACCAAGCTCCCAAGTGATGCTGTGGCATTACGCCGATCAAGAGGTGTAGCTATGGTTCGGATACGACCAAGCCCCCAAGTGATGCTGTGGCGACCAAGCCCCCAAGTGATGCTGTGGCATTGCGCCGATCAAGAGGTGTAGCTATGGTTCGGATACGACCAAGCCCCCAAGTGATGCTGTGGAATTTCGCCGATCAAGAGGTGTAGCTATGATTCGGATACGACCAAGCCCCCAAGTGATCAATAATATGATAAGCCAATAAGGCAGGATACCCATGTTTGAACCGCGCATCATGGTAGCAGGTCCTCTTCGGCAACCTTTAACTTTTTGCAAGAGATAAATTCTTCTTAAACCGGGATTTTGAACCGGATATTGAGAGCTTCAAAGCTTTGTCGGGGACGTCTTTCGCTTGAACCGGATTGTAAACCGGAATCTTCATTTTCAGCCGGAAATTTTCTGACAGCCTTTCAACTCGAACTTTGCGAGAAGTTAATTCCTTTTTGAACCGGACATTTTTAAACCAGATTTGAGCACTTCAGAGCTTTATGGGAGAAGAGATTTCCCTTGAACCGGACTTTAAACCGGATATTGAGAGCTTCAGTGAGACTGACTTCCCTTGAGCCGGATTTTAAACCGGAATCCTTTCTGATGACCCGGAACTTCTTCATTGAGCCGGGATTTTGTAACTGTCATGTACTTTCTAAACCGGAAATTTTCTGATGGCCTTTAAATTTTCATCAATATAACAGTAGCCTCCGGGACCGGGTTATCTTTCCCTCCATCGTCCTGGGGTTCTTAATTTTGCTGAAACTGGCAAGATTTGCTGAGTCATGTCATCATAGCCCCCGAGTCTCAAAGGTGACTCGAGGAGTTGGCTTGAGACTCTCCATATTTGACCGTGATATAAACCGGCATAACTTGTATATCATTGGTGTTGATAGCACGATGTGAATCCATGGAAGGTTGAGGTGACTGCGGCGGTTTATAAATGATCTGTACGAGCCGTGTCAACAACTCGGCCAATGGTTCCTTCCAACTGGCTATTTGAAGTTATCGAAACTGTAGTGGCGGCGACTTGCGTGCCTGCCCATTGAGCTATCCAGTGCAGACGACGGTTGATGATAATTTGCCTCCAATTTGAAAGAAAAACCGGGCTACCCAAGCAGTGACTGGCTTTATACTCAATAAACAGCTCATGCAGACATGTGCGGCCTAGCGTATTGATGTAGACCAGGCCGCGAGAGACGGACGGAAAATACGACCACAGCATCAGAGGCGGTACAGACACATGAGTCGGCCGCGGCATTGTAAACCGGCGTGGACGGGCGAGTTAGCCACATTATATTGATGTAAACCGGTCTGCAAAATGGTGGTTTGCGCATATATTCATCGATCTTGATGGCATGGTAAGATACTAGCACCTTATAATGGTGGCGCGAGTTATATATCCATGACACAACCATAGCTTCTGCAGTGAATAATTGTCCTGCATAAACAATATTGCAGACCAAGGCAAAGATAAACTGATCTTTGACAAAGAAATAATATGTGCTGATAAAATATTTTTTAAATGGACATCACCTGATGAGTTTAGGCCGAAAAATAATCCGCCATGAAGTTGATGATCCCTAGGTGAAACTGAAATACCTCACAGGTGAATCGGCCACGGGAGCAGACAGATAAATCAGCCACGACGTTTGTAAGCCGGTGCGGACGAGCAAGTTGTCCTCCGCGTTGTAAGCCGGCGTGGACGCCTGAACCGGCGGCGAAGGCGGACGGGCGAGTCGTCCGTGGCGTTGTAAGATGGTGCGGACGGGCGAGTCGGCCACGACATTGTAAGCCGGTGCGGGAGTCCGTTGAGTAAGGACGACCACCTGTGCCGAATAATGTTGGCACGCCTTCATCTCCGTGGTATATGCCACTTTGTAATGAATAATTCTCCTGCATATAAGACACAACAGGGCAAAGTAATTTTGCTCGGACGAATTAATATATGCTTAAAAATAAAATAGGGTAAATAGCACCTGGTATTTTTATCGGATGAATACGGATACTGATGGTGGATAATGCTGGACGTAGTTGGTCAGAAAATAAACCGCCTGCATGTACGTGTAGCTGATGTAGCAGTAGCACCCCATGTGGTCTTCGCGACTGCCGCAATGATTCATTGCTTTTTTTATTCCGTCTATAAAAAACTCATTTGTCTTGATGAAATGAAGAAACGGCAGTAGCTTTTAATCTCCATGTAGTACTAGCAGTACTATGTCATGTATCCACAACACCAGTGTTTTGTAGCCTGCCTTCGGGTGCACTTCGTGTAACCGTATGCATGTGGTTCAATATCTTCCATACCATATGAATGCAGACCAGATAAAACGAGGCTGCCGCTGACCCTCGCCACCGCAGGAGTCTTTTGATCAGTCAACACACTCACGGGACGCATCCAAAAAGAACCAGGCGCGGCGAGCCAGCAGTCAGGCCCAGCAAACCATCAGAGGGGCAGCGGGTCAACCTTTCAGCGGCTCCGTGTGTGTTGGTGAGGGCAGCTTAAAACAAACCATGCTGCAGCGGTGACGAAGGCAGACGGGTCAACCCAGGCGGGCGCATTGAACCAAAATGATTGTGAAGGCAGGCTCGACGGCAGGTCTCAATAGAGACAGGCCACTGCGGCTCAACTGAGGCCTGGCCGGTCTGAAAACGGCTGCTCAGAGCGATGGATCGCTTGGCATCCGTGTGGCCATTTGATTCCTTGGTTGATCTTTTGACTAGTATTAGAATTGCTATCTGTCAATCCGGATTGGATCCTTCATCACGTGATCCCCTTTTTTATTCTTCCTTAACTTCACGTGGGAGTGGATGCCACATAGTCTTATCCTGACGCAACGTACGGCGGCTCAGGGCGAGGTTGCCGTTGCAGAATCATCCAAGTCCAGGGTTACGCCTGGGTCCTTCTCCAGGTCGTGGCCGATTAGAACAAACCTGTCCGAGTCGTGTTGAGTTTTGACCTTTGCGTTTTGGCTGCGCGCTTGCGGATCCGAACGCCAGTGTTGCTTCCCGGTGAATAATAGTACTACTCGATTGATCTTGACGGGAGTAGTTGGCTTGTCTTTGATCTTCTCCTGGAGTGAACAGTACCTTCGATTGATGGCCTCTGGACTTGCAGGGTATCCAAAACGGTATTGGTGATGACTAGTTTACGCAAAGGAAAATCGATCTGGTTCAGGTCGATGGCTCCTGTTGACTTGGCGACTTGCGGCAGCAAACATCTCGCAACCTCGATTTTCTTGAACCTTAAATCTCACAAGCTATGAATCAGAACTAATGAATTCGAAGCTGATGAGATCCTCTCCAACCGGTTCTTCCTCATCTGGAAAATTATGAACTCCTCGATCCCTGGGAAAAATCCTTCCAAGAACTCAACACCACCGTGTGCGGGCCCCACGGTGGGCGCCAACTGTCGTGGTTTTGTCACGGCAGATGTCCTTAGTGTCAGGACTTAGTCGCGAGGCCAGCGCATCTATGTAGTAGCTTGAGAGGGGTTGAGCGGAATCGAGAGACGCAACACAAGACGAGGATTTAGACAGTTTCGGGCCCCGGAAAACATCATCCGGTAATAACCATACATGCTGTTTGAGGCTAGATCTCATTACGCTCATGAGGGAGTCGCCGTAAACCGGCTCTCCTCTAATTGTGTCTAGCCCTAGAGATTATTGATTGTTGCATGTCCCTCTTTGGGGAGCCCAGCCCCTCCTTATATAAGTTGAAGGGGCGGGTTACATGTGGAGTCCTATTAGGATTAGGACTAGTCTATCTCTAATACAAACCGGATACAAGTCCTGGTCTTAACTCCTTGTAAGGTAAATATTCGCCATGCCTTTCCTCTTAAACCGGCCCACCATAGTATGAACCGGCCTTCATGAACCGCCCGTTGGGCCACCGGGTCTTGTCGCTCCTCTGACCCGCCTGCCGGATTACCAATGAATCATAAACCGCCAGGTCCAAACGGGTCGCCAGTGAATCGCTAAGTCTCAGCCGGGTCTCAAGTAAACCGCCAAGTCCGGCCGAGTTATACTTCCGGCCGGTTTACGCCGCGGGGTATATCCCCGACACTTAGATTATTTTGAGAGTCTTAAATAGCATGGCAATTTGCTTAAATAATCCTAATATGCTAAGCATACAAGATTTGTAAGAATTCTTATGAGTGTGTTGAATACTATGAAAAGTTCGATGCTTGATAATTGTTTTGAGATATGAAGATGGTGATATTAGAGTCATGCTAGTTGAGTAGTTGTGAATTTGAGAAATACTTGTGTTAAAGTTTGTGATTCCCGTAGCATGAACGTATGGTGAACCGTTATGTGATGAAGTCGGAGCATGATTTATTTATTGATTGTCTTCCTTATGAGTGGCGGTCGGGGACGAGCGATGGTCTTTTCCTACCAATCTATCCCCCTAGGAGCATGCGCGTAATACTTTGCTTTGATAACTTGTAGATTTTTGAAATAAGTATATGAGTTCTTTATGACTAATGTTGAGTCCATGGACTATATGCACCCTTCTTCCTTCCACCATTGCTAGCCTCTCTAATACCGCGCACTTTTCGCCGGTATCATACACCCACCATAAACCTTCCTCAAAACATCCACCATACCTACCTATCATGGCATTTCCATAGCCATTCGGAGATATATTGCCATGCAACTTTCCACCGTTCCGTTTATTATGACACGCTCCATCATTGTCATATTGCTTTGCATGATCATGTAGTTGACATCGTATTTGTGGCAAAGCCACCGTTCATAATTCTTTCATACATGTCACTCTTGATTCATTGCATATCCCGGTACACCGCCGGAGGCATTCATATAGAGTCATATTTTGTTCTAAGTATCGAGTTGTAATTGTTGAGTTGTAAGAAAATAAAAGTGTGATGATCATCATTTTTAGAGCATTGTCCCAAGTGAGGAAAAGGATGATGGAGACTATGATTCCCCCACAAGTCGGGATGAGACTCCGGACGAAAAAAAAGAGGCCATAAAAAAAAGAGAAAAGGCCCAAATAAAAAAATGAGAGAAAAAGAGAGAAGGGACAATGTTACTATCCTTTTACCACACTTGTGCTTCAAAGTAGCACCATGATCTTCATGATAGAGAGTCTCTCATTTTGTCACTTTCATATACTAGTGGGAATTTTTCATTATAGAACTTGGCTTGCATATTCCAATGATGGGCTTCCTCAAAATGCCCTAGGTCTTCGTGAGCAAGCGAGTTGGATGCACACCCACTTAGTTTTCCTTTGTTGAGCTTTCATATACTTATAGCTCTAGTGCATCCGTTGCATGGCAATCCCTACTCACTCACATTGATATCTATTGATGGGCATCTCCATAGCCCGTTGATACGCCTAGTTGATGTGAGACTATCTTCTCCCTTTTTGTCTTCTCCACAACCACCATTCTATTCCACATTTAGTGCTATGTCCATGGCTCACGCTCATGTATTGCGTGAAGATTGAAAAAGTTTTGAAAATGTCAAAAGTATGAAACAATTGCTTGGCTTGTCATCGGGGTTGTGCATGATTTAAATACTTTGTGTGGTGAAGATAGAGCATAGCCAAACTATATGATTTTGTAGGGATAACTTTCTTTGGCCATGTTATTTTGAGAAGACATGATTGCTTTGTTAGTATGCTTGAAGTATTATTATTTTTATGTCAATATTAAACTTTTGTCTTGAATCTTTCGGATCTGAATATTCATACCACAATTAAGAAGAATTACATTGAAATTATGCCAAGTAGCACTCCGCATCAAAAATTCTGTTTTTATCATTCAGCTACTCGAGGACGAGCAGGAATTAAGCTTGGGGATGCTTTATACGTCTCCAACGTATCTATAATTTTTGATTGCTCCATGCTATATTATCTACTGTTTTGAACATTATTGGGCTTTATTATTTACTTTTATATTATTTTTGGGACTAACCTATTAACCGGAGGCCCAGCCCAGAATTGATGTTTTTTGCCTATTTCGGAGTTTCACAGAAAAGGAATATCAAACGGAGTCCAAACGGAATGAAACCTTCGGGAACGTGATTTTTAGGAAGATTATGATCCGGGAGACTTGGACCCTACGTCAAGAAACAAAGGAGGAGGCCACGAGGTAGGGGGCGCGCCTACCCCCCAGGGCGCGCCCTCCACCCTCGTGGGCCCCCTGTTGCTCCACCGACGTACTCCTTCCTCCTATATATACCTACGTACCCCCAAACGATCAGATACGGAGCCAAAAACCTAATTCCACCGCCGCAACCTTCTATACCCACGAGATCCCATCTTGGGGCTTGTTCCCGAGCTCCGCCGGAGAGGGCATCCATCACGGAGGGCTTCTACATCAACACCATAGCCTCTCCGATGAAGTATGAGTAGTTTACTTCAGACCTTCGGGTCCATAGTTAGTAGCTAGATGGCTTCTTCTCTCTTTTTGGATCTCAATACAATGTTCTCCCCCTCTCTCGTGGAGATCTATTCGATGTAATCTTCTTTTTGCGGTGTGTTTGTTGAGACCGATGAATTGTGGGTTTATGATCAAGATTATCTATGAACAATATTTGAATCTTCTCTGAATTCTTTTATGTATGATTGGTTATCTTTGCAAGTCTCTTCGAATTATCAGTTTGGTTTGGCCTACTAGATTGATCTTTCTTGCAATGTGAGAAGTGCTTAGCTTTGGGTTCAATCTTGCGGTGTCCTTTCCCAGTGACAGTAGGGGCAGCAAGGCACGTATTGTATTGTTGCCATCGAGGATAACAAGATGGGTTTTTTATCATATTGCATGAATTTATCCCTCTACATCATGTCATCTTGCTTAAGGCGTTACTCTGTTTTCATGAACTTAATACTCTAGATGCATGCTGGATAGCGGTCGATGAGTGGAGTAATAGTAGTAGATGCAGGCAGGAGTCGGTCTACTTGTCTTGGACGTGATTCCTATATACATGATCATACCTAGATATTCTCATAACTATGCTCAATTTTGTCAATTGCTCAACAGTAATTCGTTCACCCACCGTAAAATACTTATGCTCTTGAGAGAAGCCACTAGTGAAACCTATGGCCCCCGGGTCTATTTTCCATCATCTTAATCTCCCGACAACAAGCTATTTCTGGCGCCGTCTTTATTTTGCTTTCTTTACTTTGCATCTTTATCACAAAAATACCAAAAATATTATCCTATCTTTTCTATCAGATCTCACTCTCGTAAGTGACCGTGAAGGGATTGACAACCCCTTATCGCGTTGGTTGCGAGGATTTATTTGTTTTGTGTAGGTGCGAGGGACTCGCGCGTAGCCTCCTAGTGGATTGATACCTTGGTTCTCAAAAACTGAGGGAAATACTTACGCTACTTTGCTGCATCACCCTTTCCTCTTCAAGGGAAAACCAACGCAGTGCTCAAGAGGTAGCAAGTTCTGACAAAGGATAATGAGATCACTCCCTATGAGAAATGGGCAAAGAGAAGGACAACACTCTCGTACTTGCGAACTTGGGGCTGTTTCGCGAAAGTAAATGTGCCGATCCCCAAAAAGCGTAAGCTTGGACCCAAGACTGTGGACTGCGTTAATTTGGGTTACGCTAAGAATAGCGTTGGCTATAGATTTCTAGTAGTGAAATCTGAGGTACCTGACCAAATGGTCGGTACAATTATGGTGTCTAAGGATGCTACATTTGAAGGAAATATGCCCTAGAGGCAATAATAAAGATGTTATTTATATTTCCTTATATCATGATAAATGTTTATTATTCATGCTAGAATTGTATTAACCAGAAAATTGATACATGTGTGAATACATAGACAAAATCAAAGTGTCCCTAGTATGCCTCTACTTGACTAGCTCATTAATCAAAGATGGTTAAGTTTCCTGACCATAGACATGTGTTGTCATTTGATGAATGGGATCACATCATTAGGAGAATGATGTGATGGACAAGACCCATCCGTTAACTTAGCATGTTGATCGCTCAGTTTTATTGCTATTGCTTTCTTCATGACTTATACATATTCCTTTGACTATGAGATTATGCAACTCCCAAATACCGGAGGAACACCTTGTGTGCTATCAAACGTCACAACGTAACTGGGTGATTATAAAGATGCTCTACAGGTGACTCCGAAGGCGTTTGTTGGGTTGGCATAGATCGAGATTAGGATTTGTCGCTCCGAGTATCGGAGAGGTATTTCTGGGCCCTCTCGGTAATGCACATCACTATAAGCCCTGCAAGAAATGTGACTAATGAGTTAGTTGCGGGATGATGCATTACGGAACGAGTAAAGAGACTTGCCGGTAACGAGATTGAACTAGGTATGATGATACCGATGATCGAATCTTGAGCAAGTAACATACCGATGACAAAGGGAATGACGTATGTTGTCATGCGATTTGACCGATAAAGATCTTTGTAGAATATGTAGGAGCCAATATGAGCATCCAGGTTCTGCTATTGGTTATTGACCGAAGATGTGTCTCGGTGATGTCTACATAGTTCTCGAACCCGTAGTGTCTGCACGCTTAACGTTCGATGACGATTTGTATTATGAGTTATGTGATTTGATGTACCAAAGGTTGTTCGGAGTCCCGGATGAGATCACGGACATGATGAGGAGTCTCGAAATGGTCGAGACATAAAGATTGATATATTGGACCATGTTATTCGGACACCGGAAGTGTTCCGGAAAGTTTCGGGTAAAACCGGAGTGCCGGAGGGGTTACCGGAACCCCCCGGGGAAGTAATGGGCCTTAGTGGGCCTTTAGGGGAGAGAGAGGGCCGCACCAGGAGGTGCCCCCCCAAGGGGAGTCCGAATAGGAGTAGGGGAGGGGCGCGACCCCTCTTTCCCTCTCCCTCTCCTTCGTTCTTCCCCCTTCCCTCTTGGTGGAATCCTACTAGGACTTGGGAGTCCTAGTAGGACTCCCCTCTTGGGGCGCGCCCCTAGGGCCGGCCGGCCTCCCCCTCCCTCCTATATATACGTGGGGAGGGGGGAACCCTAGAACACATCAAAGTTGATCTTTAGCCGTGTGCGGTGCCCCCTCCACAGTTACACACCTCGGTCATATCGTCGTAGTGCTTAGGCAAAGCCCAGCTCCGGTAACTTCATCATCACCTTTGCCACGCCGTCGTGCTGGCGGAACTCTCCCTCGGCCTCAACTAGATCAAGAGCTCGAGGGACGTCATCGAGCTGAACGTGTGCTGAATGCGGAGGTGCCGTACGTTCGGTACTTGGATCGGTTGGATCGCGAAGACGTTCGACTACATCAACCGTGTTACTAAATGCTTCCGCTTTCGGTCTATGAGGGTACATGGACACACTCTCCCCTCTCGTTGCTATGCATCTCCTAGATAGATCTTGCGTGATAGTAGGATTTTTTTTTGAAATTACTGTGTTCCCCAACAGTGGTATCAGAGCCAGGTATATGCGTAGATGTTATATGCACGAGCAGAACACAAAGAGTTGTGGGCGATAATAGTCATACTGCTTACCAGCATGTCATACTTTGATTCGGTGATATTGTTGGATGAAGCGGCCCAGACCGACATTACATGACCGCGTTCATGAGACTGGTTCTACCGACGTGCTTCGCACACAGGTGGCTAGTGGGTGTCTGTTTCTCCAGCTTTAGTTGAATCGAGTGTGGCTACGCCCGGTCCTTGTTGAAGGTTAAAACAACACACTTGACAAAAAATCGTTGTGGTTTTGATGCGTAGGTAAGAACGGTTCTTGCTAGAAGCCCGTAGCAGCCACGTAAAACTTGCAACAACAAAGTAGATGACGTCTAACTTGTTTTTGCAGGGCATGTTGTGATGTGATATGGTCAAGACATGATGATATATAAATTGTTGTATGAGATGATCATGTTTTGTAACAGAGTTATCGGCAACTGGCAGGAGCCATATGGTTGTCGCTTTATTGTATGCAATGCAATCGCCATGTAATTGTTTTTACTTTATCACTAAGCGGTAGCGATAGTCGTAGAAACAATAGTTGGCGGACGACAACGATGCTACGATGGAGATCAAGGTGTCGCGCCGGTGATGATGGAGATCATGACGATGCTTCGGTGATGGAGATCATGAGCACAAGATGATGATGGCCATATCATGTCACATATTTTGATTGCATGTGATGTTTATCTTTTATGCATCTTATTTTGCTTACTACGGCAGTAGCATTATAAGATGATCCCTCGCTAAATTTCAAGGTATAAGTGTTCTTCCTGAGTATGCACCGTTGCGAAAGTTTGTCGTGCCGAGACACCACGTGATGATCGGGTGTGATAAGCTCTACGTTCAAATACAACGGGTGTAAGCCTGTTTTGCACACGTAGAATACTCGGGTTAAACTTGACGAGCCTAGCATATGCAGATATGGCCTCGGAACACTGAGACCGAAAGATCGAGCGTGAATCATATAGTAGATATGATCAACATAGTGATGTTCACCATTGAAAACCACTCCATCTCACGTGATGATCGGACATGGTTTAGTTGATATGGATCACGTGATCACTTAGATGATTAGAGGGATGTCTATCTAAGTGGGAGTTCTTAAATAATATGATTAATTAAACTTTAATTTATCATGAACTTAGTACCTGATAGTATTTGCATAACTATGTTGTAGATCAATAGCTCGCGATGTAGCTCCCCGTTTATTTTTGATATGTTCCTAGAGAAAAATAAGTTGAAAAATGATAGTAGCAATGATGCGGACTTGGTCCGTGATCTGAGGATTGTACTCATTGCTGCACAGAAGAATTATGTCCTTGATGCACCGATAGGTGAAAGAGCTATTGCAGGAGCAGATGCAGACGTTATGAACGTTTTGACAAGCTCGGTATGATGACTACTTGATAGTTTAAGTGCACCATGCTTTACGGCTTAGAACCAGGAATTCAAAAATGTTTTGAACGCCACGGAGCATATAAGATGTTCCAACAGTTGAAACTGGTATTTCATACTCATGCCCGTGTCAAGAGGTATGAGACCTCTGACAGTACTTTGCCTACAAGATGGAGGAGAATAGCTCAACCAGTGAGCATATGCTCAGATTGTCTAGGTGCTACAATTGCTTGAATCAAGTGGGAGTTAATCTTCCAGATAAGATAGTAATTGACAAAGTTCTCTAGTCACTATCACCAAGTTACTAGAACTTCGTGATGAACTATAATATGCAAGGGATGACGAAAACAATTCCCATGCTCTTTGCGATGCTAAAATCGGCAAAGGTAGAAATCAAGAAAAGCATCAAGTGTTGATGGTTGACAAGACCACTAGTTTCAAAAAAAGGGAAAAGGGAAGAAGGGGAACTTCAAGAAGAATGGCAAGCAAGTTGCTGCTCAAGTGAAGAAGCCCAAGTCTGGACCTAAGCCTGAGACTAAGTGCTTCTACTGCAAAGGGACTGGTCACTGGAAGCGGAACTGCCCCAAGTATTTGGCGGATAAGAAGGATGGCAAAGTGAACAAAAGTATATTTGATATACATGTTATTGATGTATACTTTACTAGTGTTTATAGCAACATCTCAGTATTTGATACTAGTTCAGTTGCTAAGAGTAGTAACTCGAAACAGGAGTTGCAAAATAAACAGAGACTAGTTAAGGGCGAGGTGATGATGTGTGTTGGAAGTGATTCCAAGGTTTATAAGATCACCATCGCACACTCCTTTACCTTAGGGATTAGAGTTGAACCTAAAATATATGTTATTTGGTGTTTGCGTTGAGCATGAATATGATTGGATCATGTTTATTGCAATACGGTTATTCATTTAAGTCAAAGAATATTGTTGTTCTGTTTACATGAATAAAACCTTCTATGGTCATACACTCAATATAAATGGTTTATTGAATCTCGATCATCGTGATACACATATTGAAGCCAAAAGATGCAAAGTTAATAATGATAGTGCAACTTATTTGTGGCACTGCCGTTTAGGTCATATTGGTGTAAAGCGCATGAAGAAACTCCATGCTGATGGACTTTTGGAATCACTTGATGCTTGCGAACCATTCCTCATGGGCAAGATCACTAAGACTCCGTTCTCTAGAACAATGGAGCGAGCAACTGAATTATTGGAAATAATACATACTGATGTATGCGGTCCGATGAGTGTTGAGGCTCGCGGCGCGTATCGTTATTTTCTAACCTTCACAGATGATTTGAGCAGATATGAGTATACCTACTTGATGAAACATAAGTCTGAAACATTTGAAAAGTTTAAAGAAATTCAGAGTGAAGTAGAAAATCATCGTAACAAGAAAATAAAAGTTTCTACGATCTGATCGTGGAGGTGAATATTTGAGTTATGAGTTTGGTCTTCATTTGAAACAATGTGGAATAGTTTCGCAACTCACGCCACCTGAAACACCATAGCGTAATGGTGTGTCCGAATGTCGTAATCGTACTTTATTAGATACGATGCGATCCATGATGTCTCTTACCGATTTACCACTATCGTTTTGGGGTTATGCATTAGAGACAGCTGCATTCACGTTAAATAGGGCACCATCTAAATCCGTTGAGATGACACCGTATGAACTGTGGTTTGGCAAGAAACCTAATATGTCGTTTCTTAAAGTTTGGGGCTGCGATACTCATGTGAAAAAGTTTCAACCTGATAAGATCGAACCCAAATCGGAGAAATGCATCTTCATAGGATACCCAAAGGAGACTATTGGGTACACCTTCTATCACAGATCCGAAGGCAAGATATTTGTTGCTAAGAATGGATCCTTTCTAGAGAAGAAGTTTCTCTCGAAAGAAGTGAGTGGGAGGAAAGTAGAACTTGTACCTTCTCCCGAATTGGAAAGTAGTTCATCACAGAAATCAGTTCCAGTGATGCCTACACCAACTAAGTGAGGAAGCAATGATAATGATCATGAAACTTCGGATCAAGTTACAACCAAACCTTGTAGGTCAACCAGAGTACGTTCCGCACCAGAGTGGTACAGTAATCCTGTTCTGGAAGTCATGTTACTAGACCATGACGAACCTACGAACTATGAAGAAGCGATGATGAGCCCAAATTCCGCGAAATGGCTTGAGGCCATGAAATCTGAGATGGGATCCATATATGAGAACAAAGTATGGACTTTGGTTGACTTGCCCGATGATCGACAAACCATAGAGAATAAAATGGATTTTCAAGAAGACGGATGCTGATAGTAGTGTTACTATCTACAAAGCTCGAATTGTCGCAAAACTGTTTTCAACAAGTTCAAGGTGTTGACTACAATGAGATTTTCTCACTTGTATCGATGCTTAAAAGTCTGTCCGAATCATGTTAGCAATTGCCGCATTTTATGAAATTTGGCAAATGGATGTCAAACCTGCATTCCTTAATGGATTTCTTAAAGAAGAGTTGTATATGATGCAACCATAAGGTTTGTCAATCCTAAAGGTGCTAACAAAATGTGCAAGCTCCAGCGATCCATCTATGGACTGGTGCAAGCATCTCGGTGTTGGAATATACGCTTTGATGAGTTGATCAAAGCACATAGTTTTATACAGACTTGCGGTGAAGCCTGTATTTACAAGAAAATGAGTGGGAGCACTACAACATTTCTGATAAGTATATGTGAATGACATATTGTTGATCGGAAAAAATGTAAAATTTTCTGGAAAGCATAAAGGAGTGTTTGAAAGGAGTTTTTCAAAGAAAGACCTCGGTGAAGCTGCTTACATATTGAGCATCAAGATCTATAGAGATAGATCAAGACGCTTGATAAGTTTTTTCAATGAGTACATACCATGACAAGATTTTAAAGTAGTTCAAAATGGAACAGTCAAAGAAGGAGTTCTTGCCTGTGTTGCAAGGTGTGAAGTTGAATAAAGACTCAAAAGCCCGACCACGGCAGAAAATAGAAAGAGAATGAAAAATCATTCCCTATGCCTCAGTCATAGGTATCAAAACCTGCCCTAGAAACTCTCATATGCTAGAAAAGGTACTACCTTCAGACGTACCAAAATACCAAAGTGAAATATATTTAGTATATCCACCGGTTCATGGAGGCATGTATTGATTTTTAGAAGATGATTGTTCTTATAAAGGTGAGTGTGGGCATGTACTTATATTTAGGAATGGAGGGAATACATATTACAATGCACACTAGTTGTACTTATATTTAGGCTCTCTCTCTCTCTCTCTCTCTCTCTCTCTCTCTCTCTCTCTCTCCCCTTCCCTCCCTCCCTCCCTCTCTCTCAATTGAGGGCAATTCATTAATATATGTTGCTCCTTTCAGTTGAGAGCCTTCCTTTTCTTGTGCCAGCACACATGCCACCTAAATCGATATGGCTGAAATACGTGCCATCACACATGTCACCTACATAGAAATGGCTGAAATACCAATGTAAAGTATTTGTAAGCCTAATTGAGAACTAAGTCAGAAAATAAAATAAAATAAAATTGTCACTTTTGTATTCTTATAAAGTAAAATTATCACTCGTGTTCTTGGTAAACACGATGAGATGTAAACAGTCAATGAGATTATTAGAAGTGATAAAAATGGAAATGCACAAGAAGTGCAACATATTAACAAAAAAAATAGAGCAAGGACTTACATGACGATAGAAAAAATGAGTCAATGAGGTTATTAGAAGTGATAAAAAAAGTTATGCACAAGCAATGCAAAATACTAAAAATAATTATAGAAGGTTTCACATGACTATGGGCAAATGATTTTTGCTTTCAGCGAATTTTTGGAGACAACAGGTGGCTATGAGCTTGGCAACCTAGCATGTACTGAATATATCTCTGAATGACTTACTGCAAGTGTGTGTCATTAAAGTAACGAAACTGTTTTTCACGAGCTTGATTCCTGATAATCAAGGGCCAATGCATCAGACTTATGCATAGAAAAGAGACCAAGTTGATGCAAAACTCTTACATATTACAACACCGCTGCCACTGCAATTCAGGCAACTCCTTGTGTGTCGCCTTGTTCTTCCGTATCCGCAACAAGTTCATTTGGTCCACAAATTGTTTGGCCGAATGCACTTGTTAACATTACAACACATAGGCAAGCTGGACGTCTTCGTATAGGGGGAATACCTTCTTCCTACATGAGATTAAAAAATGTACATCAGACTTCAAAGCAAAACGAGCCTCGACCATCGAGGGAATCAAATTTCAGAGGACCACCAGAAGCCCCATCTTGCTGTGACTGGTAGCGAGGAACAGCCTCAGAGTAGCGTCATGTATCATAAAATTCATGCTTGGAGTGAAAACAAACAAACTTGCATCATAATCTGCTACCAACTGTACACTACATGTTATCTTCAAAGCAAACTGAAAGAAATGTATTTCTTGTTTGAGAACCGAAGAGACATGCACACATATCATTGAACATATAAACCCTCAAGAAGTCATAGGCAGAACCAAGGCCTCCACGTCGCCCCTAATTCACTATAAACAGTATTGCTGCCACCGCGTGTAAATTTTGTGCCCCGCCGAGGGCATTTTGGTCTTTTTACGTGCAAGGTAAAAATTGCAAATCCCGTGGAGAAACCCTCGCCGCCGCCTCCCGTCCCACTCGCCTCCCCCTCCTCGTCGCCCTCCTCTCTCTCTCTCTCTCTCTCTCTCTCTCTCTCTCTCTCTCTCTCTCTCTCTCTCTCTCTCGCTAACCCCTCTCTTTCCCCATCGCCCTACCCACGCCGGCCGGTTCCGGCAAGCTCCGCTCGCCGCACGCCCCCGAGCTCCCCAAGATCTGTGCCACTGCGCCGCCTCCTCCTCCCCTCCACTTCTCTCCTCCTCTGCCCCCCACGCATGGTCGCCGTCGCTCGTCTCTGTAGGAGAGAGAGGATGAGAGGAAGAGAGAGAAGGAAGGAGAGGAGGGAGAAAGAGAGAGGAAAGAGGAGATGGAGGTGTGTGGGCTGATGGGAGAAGGTCTCACGCCGGCGTCGGCCTACGTCTGCGAGGTCGGGCAAGATCTGGCGGTTGGCGGCGGCTCGATCCGCTCCTGGATCGGGAGCTGCGAGGAGACTGGGGCTCTTGGGCGTGCCATGCGCTGGGGGGTGGAGGAGGCTGGTTTGGTGGTTGCTCAGGTTTGGAGCAGCAAGGATATGGGCTGCACTTTCTTGGAGCAGCAAGCAATGGAGCCAAGGTGAATAAGCAACACATACTCGATCGCACTGCTCAAACCATACATGCTTGGAAAAAATTAATGTGTTCTTAAGATCTCTATAGGATTAAATGTATTTGTTTGCATTACTTTCATTCTCTGAAAAGAATGGCGAATCCAAGATTTAGCTCCAAATTATTGCATTTTTTTCAAAATAGGATGATCTTTCCTTGCTGAATAGACAACATATAGGATAAGAACGTGTATGATGCTGATTTTGGTGGTTTGGACATGGATTTGAGGGTGGAGAATGGCCACATAAAGGAGGCATTCAGGACTGTAAGTATGAATTAAATACATACTACATATCTGATGAAATGCAGGCACAAGGTGTTCTCGTTATAGTTGGGTTCCTCAATCTTTCTAATGTTTTGTTTTGATGTTGCATCGTTTTTTTATTGCAAGCATTGATATATGCGCTCATGCTAGGCAATATAAGGTATTGTCCCATCATTTTTTTTATTGTAGGCACTGAAAAATAAAAGAAATAAGAGACCACAACATGTGTTTAACGTACGTTCTTCTCGGTCCTTCTGTGGTTTTATTTGTCGCCTAGGTTGCTGCTTACTATGAAAATTATGTTAACTCACCTACTTTATTTCCTTTCATCAGCATCTATTTTGCTGCTTACATTTTCTGCCTTTTTTCTGCAACGTCCAGGATCTCCTAGGTTGGTGGATCTGCGACGTTCCGGTTCCTGCTGTTGGTCAGCCGTTTCTTTGGTCGAGGTGTGTTCTATTTGATGCTGATCTTCTTTGTGTTTTTTCATGGCCTACTCTGGTGTATACCCTGATTTCCCTTTATTTTTATTTTCGGTCTAGATCTTTGCATGAAAAGTGTTCTTATGCGTACTATATTTTCCCTGCCCTCAACATCTACGAATTATACATACTCTGTTTCTGCCATTTCAATGGCTTATTTCATGTGGCAAATCATTGATGCCCAGTTTATACCTGGTTGATTACAGTAGACCATCTATTTAGTATGCTACCTACAGGCTTTCCTACTCTCATTTTCTAGTATAAGTGTACTTGATGTATCACCCTTGGTAATTACCATCGGTAGCTTACCAAAAATAATTAAATTTACCGGTTGCTAAATCCAACAATGACAGTTTGTTTATATTTTGATATATTTCGCATGAAATGATGCCCTACGTACAGATATTCACCACTCATTTCTACTCTCTTTGCCTCACTTTCTGATTAGCTATTTGTGCACCTGACCGCAGGTCTCTTATTCCTTTTATTTTTCACTTGCAGAGATGGGTTAACTTGTTGCCGGCGGTGTCGTCCCACTGGTAGGGTTCCAGCAAGATGCTCAAGAAATTTCTCATGAAAGTGGATGAGTAACGTCATGGCCAGGATCTTCAAAGGGCCAATGTTGCATAGCCTTTACCCACTCTGCACTGCCGTAACATCTCAAGGTGAGAGATCCCTGCTGCTAGATTCTTCTCCTTGGGTGGTTCTAACTCCATCAGCTAAGCATTGTTGGAGTGATTAGAGGTGTTTTATAGTTAATTGATTCTTAATTTTGATGTGGCGGTAGCGACTACTCCCGGTACATCTTGTGTTGATCACGAGCAACACCAAGAGAGATGTCTGGACTATTTGCATGCAGATTACCTCCAGGTGATTGATTATGATGCGTATGGTCTTTTCCAGCCATGGCAGATGGTATAGTACCTACTGATGAGAGGATAGATCATTTATGATGACGTACTATTTTAGATGGTGATACTAAAGTGTTATTCTAAGCAATTAGGTCTCTTATGTAGTCTTATTATCGCATTTTTCAGGTTTGAGAGCATGTTATAATATCTTGGTTATTTTGACACTGCCATGCTTCACATTGCGATGTGTTTACTGTTGCAGTTTGGAAATATTACTGATAGATGCTTGGCACACTGGCAAGTAAAGTTGTTTTGAGGCCTGAGTCATGTAAAATGACGATATAGCCTTCTTTATAGCTCCAATATACATGTATTACATTTGGAATGAAGCTTATGTACCTTTTTCGCATTTGTTTGATTGTTGAATGCTTCCAATTGACCCCGAATAGAAAGAAGAAAGCATTTGAAACTTATTGTGGTCAACCATGAAAGCATGTTTCAGAAAATGCATGATAGCCATATATGTCAACCAGCTTTTCCTTGTTTGTAATTTGTACCAGCCTTCTGATAAACATTTAGAGAGGCTGCACTTGTTTTTGTCTGGTATTTAGAATACTTCTGTCATGTCGTGTACTATCCTGAATTGGTGATATTAACCAGTATGATTTAATATAATTATTCATGTGTTAGCTATTAGGTTGATTGGTTGTAATCATCAGTATCACTTGGCGTACGAACCCTGCATACTAGCTGGTGAGAGATCCAAAAACTGTTCTCAATCAGTGACGCCTTAAGTGAATGTGTAATATCTAGAGTTCTGTATTTGAATAACAGACTACTTTTGATGTTTCTCAGTTTCTTGAGTCCTATATATCTCCCAAAAACATAACAGACTAATTTTGATGTTTTGGATTTTATCCCATGAGTGCCTCTGCAAAAGTTGTTGAATTGCTTCCTTATGCTTCCACCTATTTGCTTTTGTGATAAAATTTCACACCATGGTGTTAATAAGTATGAATTATTGTCACCTGCAGCAGGCCTTCTCAAGCTGATGAAATTGGTTCCTTCCATTTGTTAGCTGGACAGCTATAGCTGCACAATGCAAGGGTGAGACTACCAACCGGTGTAGGACAAGGTATGCACAAGGCGTTGCGGGAAGAGGTAGTCAAAGGAGATAGATATGTAGACGGCACAATGTAGGCCAAGCGCTAGGGATGAGGATATGGCGTGGCGTGAAGAGGTAGTCCACAAACCTCTGTTCATTTTCCTGCCTGCTCATTTTCCGGTCCGGTCCGTTCCCCCCTCATGGCGCCCGTGTTCGTGTCTCCTGGCCTGACGTATGTGCGTGTGTGGTTCTTCTGCAGCTCGCGGCGAGGATTGCTGTGTCCAACCTCCCGCCAAGAGGAAATAGTCTGTGTGGTGCTTGTAAATAGAGAGTATTCTGGTAGAAAGGTACATGAAAGAATAGGGAAACTTCTGTCATTTTCTTTGGTCTCTGAAAAATAAATGGTGATATGGGCTGATGCATTGCTAAATTACAAGATACAAACTCACTTCTCTTTTTTGATTTTTGGTTTACTTCATTGTGCTACAATGGCTCTCCTAGGAATGTTCTTCCATGCTTTGATGTGCACAATCCATAAAGTGCATGCATCCAGAAACCAATTAGGATTTTGTGTGTGTTATCTTCTCATAAGTCTTGTGCTCGTCCAATAAGAATAAGGTTTGGTGGTATTGCTTTTGTCTGTCACCCGGTAGATTTCAGACTTCAAGCTAGCTGCCGTTATTTCAGGTTATATGTGCAAATCCTTGGTGTGACATGATTGGTAACTGACCATAAATACGTTGCAATCTGACATGTCTAATTCTTGATTTATGTGGTACCATGGTCTAAAAATTGGTCCTAAAGATACATGATGTTTTTGTACAAAGTTGAGACAGTTATTTTGGAACGGAGGGAGTATTAGATTATTTTGTTCCTTTTTAATTTGGTTCTAAAGATATAATTTCAGAGTGATCATTTTGCATCAGCCAAGCTTGCCGTTGTTACACATAATTGTTCTGTTGTCCTCAATTCACTTTCTCGATTTTTTAATGCTACAAGCATTATTGTTCCAGTTTTTTTTTTTGTTATTGATCATGCCATTTTTCTTTCTGCCTTTGTAGCTGAAAGATTAGTGAGGCAGACTAAATTCTGGACATGTTCCATGTGAGAGAAATAGCATGTTGATTTTATCTTGAAAATAATCATAGCTAAGGGACGAGGTTCGTAACTGAGGGTCATGTGCAGAGCTGGAGGAAGAAGTTGCGAGGCTTGGAACTCTCCTTGTGAAGGGCTCAGGGACAGCATTGAGGACAATGCCTCTTTAGTTGTAATTGTGATACTCCTGATGTGCAAGTAAACACTCCTGTGATACTCCTTATGCTAAAATGTTGGTTGTTAGTACAGAGGTGGTGACATTATTTGATTCTCTGGTATTGATTTCATGATTTGTGGTTAATACATGATGTAATACAATCCACATTGCATTATATTTCCAGTTACATCTCCTACTTACTCACTACTAACATTCTTTCTAATTCGCTTCTTGCGCCATTGGCGCAACCAGGTCATCTAGTGGTATGAAAAGATAATAGAGTTGCAATCTGATGCAATCATCAAGACAAGTTTGAGTGTCGTGAGGATGGAGTCAGAGCTTCACGGCCACCTGAAGCGAAGAAGTGCAGTCGTATTGGATTTAACAGGAGCCGGTCATCATCACCATACAGCAAGAGATGCAAGCAATTGGTCGCCGGCCCCACGCAGTCCCGACCATACATGCGATCACAAACCTCGCAAAACACAAAATTTGAATCAATTTGGTCCTCTTCTCCTGAGAGAATGAATGAATGAGCTTACCACATATGAATCTGTTGTTGCCGCTGCAAGTCAGGCTTATAGCGGTAGAACTTGCAGCCCCTGCTGAACGCGAATGACAGCCCCTTCCACTCTGAACCCATTGCACAAATCATAATTACACCCCACTCCATGAACACATTTAATTTGCATTCCGAGGTGCCAGATGATGCCGACGACAGAGGGGTCGTGGCCGTAGATGATGAAGCAGAGGTTGGCGCTGACGAAGTCCATGAAGGCACCGAAGATGGCCACTGGGTCCTGCCCTACCATGTCGGCATCGCCGGGGAAGCCAGGAACGCATTGTTGGCTCTCACTAAATCAGAAACATTGTGTCAGTTATAAAAGTCAACATGGCACCCACAGGGTATGGGTACGGGTAATGCGTGCCCGAACCCGAACCCGTCTCAATTTTTTATGCTCAAACCCGTACCTGTACCCGCACCTCGGGTTTTAAATTGTTCCCATACCCGTACCCGACCGGGTGCAGGTAATACCCGCGGATAAAAGTACCCATCTCGGCATTTAAATTTCAACATGTTCAAAGTTGACTAAACAATCGTCAAGACATTCCAATAATCCATTCATACATCAACACATTGATGAATCGTAGAAATTCAAGAAAGAAGTGTCAAGTGTGGAGTGCAAAATTATTCACCAAATTGGACGCTTCTCATGCTTCACCCCTTTTCATTGGTGGAGCACATGCGTTACTCTAGGAGTAGCCAGACGTTGCATAGACCTTGTAGTCATCGCCGCACCCAGAAATTTTCCCTTTTGAAGGTGGATGGAGGCGCGAGGAGGGAGACGACAACAAATATACTCCCTCCATCCGAAAATACTTGTCATTAAAATGGATAAAAAGGGATGTATGTAGAACTAAAATACGTCTAGATACACCTCCTTTTATCCATTTTGATGACAAGTATTTCCGGACGGAGGGAGTACTTGACAAGCTATACTTAGCGCCTGGTAGCTTAGGTTTTTTTCTCAATCTAGTCAACGACACATGGGACCAACTTGACATGGTGTAGCAGTATACGGGTTCGCGGGTATGGGTATTGCCTTCCCGTACCCATACCCACCTTACCCGATGAGTACAAATTTTTTCCATTTATAAACCCATGAGTATTTTTATTTCCCATACCCTTACCCTAATAGGGTTTTTACCTGCCGGGTTCGCGGGTAGCAGGTACCCATTGCCATGTTGATATAAAAGCCATGCAAAATATTACTTGATGATTCATTGAACAACATGAGAGCTAAAACTAAGTTCAAGTGGCATCTATTCAAAAAATAATGTTCAGTATTGATCGTGAACTAGAAGCTAACGCGCGCTTCGCTGCGCCATTCTTCAATCATGCGGTTCACATTCTTTTCCCTTTCGCGGGCTTTTTATAAATCAACAGGGCATATTAAAGAAGATATGTTTCCCTGCAAAATAGGGACCATGCAATTTCGGATAAAATCATGTGAACAAAATGTGCACGCACTCATTTGTGTTGAAGCTTCAAATAAAAATAGACAAATCTCAGATTATGTTGTCCAAGGAACTTGTTGGTGTGTTTAAGTATGCATGTGTCCATATTGTCGATGGAAATCATAATGTTCCTAATAAAACCAGACAAAGCTTGTAAGCAACGATGAAAGAATTCTGTATCATACAGATCCTCTATGATTGACATAGGGTAAGCATGTTTGTGCAAACAGGGCTTAAGACTGGGTGTATACGCGATATAAAATATTTGGTCATAAATTGGGGATCAAACTTCTTCTGCTTGATCATTTATTTCGATCATATGTTAGTAGGGTTGCACATGCAGAGAGATGGATCCCTACTGGCTCGTGCATAGCAAATATGGCAGATTGGTAGGCTACAACAAATCCCCATCTGCAACTTGTCCAACACATGGCACACATATATATTAGATGATGGCATGATGTTCACCATTATATATACATGATACCTGAGCTACCACAATCTGATGTTGTTTCTGCAATGGAGAAGGACGCACAAATTGGTTCAGTATAGATGGTTATCTAGTTCGACGCAAGACTGTGGTGCATGCAACAATAGTGATGTGTGGGCAAACTTTACTATATGAGTTTTTTAATACTGACTCTTTATAAAATATATATCACCTCATATATTTACGATTTATAAGAAGGTACCTCACCACATAAGCCCATTGTTTGTCTGCAAAAAAAGAATACAATTCTCAGGCTGGGAAGATATGAAAGAAAACAATATCTAGACTGAATAATCGACGATAATGGCACAGGGTAACCAAAAACCAGTAATACACCAACCATGGAAAGCTATAGGTTCTCTCCTTCAGTGTTATAATCCCATTATCTGATTTTAAGGACAACGAAACTAATCAATGTGATGGAAAAGAAGTCAACACATTTATGTGTGATCAAAAGAAGTTCTCTTGTGAAACATACCATCAATGTAAACTTATCTAACCTTCACAATTATCACAAGCAATATAAGTAGCATCTCCACCGTAGCATTCCTTACAAAGACAACATACTGGACTGGTTTCTGAAACCATAACATCTTCAGATAGAAAAATAGTTCTAGCTTTCCTTCAACTTGTTGTATATTCATCACATGTGTTCTGCGTCCATCAAAGACCATCTAGCCTGTAAGAATAATGTGAAGTTGTCCTTTTATTCTTACAACAACTTGACAAATGTGTTCCGATATATCTAAATTGCCTTCCATGTACTTATCATATAACCTTTTTGATATACGTTTTGCTGGTTCCTTCTTGGCACTTGTTGCAAACATAGACAATATCCACAACACATCTAGGAACCTTGAAATGTTTCTATGGAAAAAGTGCTGGGTGGAATGAGAAAATATTGTAGGTAAACGCTCAAGGTATATATTATCAGTATATAGGTACGCTCAAGGTGAAGCACACCTGAAGATGCAAAATTCAGTAGTTTAAGATATGTGAATTGATTATTAAGATTACCTTCGTTGATATCACGACTGAAGGCTTAAAAGACCATCCATGTCCTTTGTTCAAATCAGGTCTACCTGCAGCAGAAATGCTGATCGTTATACATTGTATAACATTCAAAGGACAAAGAATGTCGAAAACATGGAAGGAAATTGGCATTATTTGCTTCACTAAACATAGCTATACGAAATCTTTCTAAGCAACTCTTCCTCCAACCTGCTAATAGACACAATACAAAACATATTATTTTGCAAATTCGAATTAGACACTGGAAAGAAAATGACACAGAAAAAACATGCATTAGCTGAAAAGTACGAAGAATTGTAAGCAACCATTCTACACACCTCTTTCCCCAACCTGCTCATAGGCGCAGTAAAAATAAAATTCATTGGTGGGCGTGCATGGTTATTGAGAACTGAAAATATAAAGTATCTGAATCTAATGCACCCAATTGCAACCCACACAGATCGCTCATATCCTTCTGATTGTGGCGGATTGGTTGCTTGTGGTGGCTGGTCGCATAACACCATAGCCGACTGTAGTGGTTCAGCAGGAGGTGTGATCGGGCAGCAAGGGCATCAAGACGATAGGAGCAGGAATCTGACAAGTAGGGAAATCTCCCGGACGGCGATGTGCAGGGAGGTAGCGACACTACGTGATGTGATTAGTCGGCATATCCATTTCTTGGGGCATGGGGGTCCATCGGACTTGGGAAAGCCGCAAGGTGGAAGGAGGGAGGAGGTGATTGATGGAAGAGTGAGGCGCCAACCGCGGCAAGAGAAGGAGGCGAGGACGGGTGAGCAAAACAAGAAGGCTGGGGGTAGGGGACAACGCTTTGCAAGCACCAACGTGGCCACCGAACAGCCGCCAGTACCGGCGCTGCGCGGTCAAACCCTCGAACAGCCGGAAACAGGGGGACGCAGCTCAGTCGAACCTTTGATCCCCTCCGCGACAGCCTATACCGCAATACCGCATAACTGTGCAAGGCCGCACAACACGGTCGCAACAGATAGCCAAACCGGTGGCTGACCGAGCCGAGCGGTAAAAAATAATTTCTTGACGCAGGGAACCAACGGAGAGAAGAAGCGAAGTTAAATCTGCAACCTCCCAGATCGCTGCATTCCCTGGGAGCTTAGAAATTGTACTGATTCGTAAGCAAACCACTCGTGTTGCATCATAATACTAACACACATGTAACTGATTTTACTGTTTCAACACATAGCAATGTCCAAACTAATCAAATATGAGTATTCAGATTTGACGTAAATGACAGTGGAAGTTATTGCGTGTTACGGAAAAGAAAAGAAGCACACACACATACATAATAGGAATTGTACTTCACAGTGGCTCATTGAGCAGACAAAATGCAAGTTATTAAAAATTACTGTGAGATGAAATTATGCAATGAACACATAATTTTTGTAATTATCTCAATTCTCTTTTCCAATGGCAACCCAAAGAAAATGAAGATCAACAGAGATCGGACCACAAAGCAGAAAGAATGGAAGAGCAGACTTACCTGGGTAATTTTGCTTTTGCAGAATGCAACACAGGGAGGGAGGGAGGGCTCGGGGAGAAGGGGAGTGTACCGACGGTGGCTCGCTGTAGATCGGCGCAGATGCAGGAGAAGTGGCCAGCCCAAGCGGAGGACACACCGCTATGCAGGCTTCTATTGGGCTCGACCGTGTGCAGCTGGAGGAAGGGGGCGCGCAATACTGTTGAAGTCGCTGGTCACTGGACGCAACATACATGATTTGCTTCCATGGTCTCTAGGGCGTAGGCAGCCACCGCGAGCGCGACGACCCTGGTGGATGCCTCTTTCCACCGCGGTGGATGGAGAGGCAGAGGGCGTGGAACTGGATCCCCTTATTCTAGATCGTGCAAAGAGCAGAGGGGATTCGAGGGGCGGAGACGCCGCGCGGTGCAACACATAGATGAGGGCGGAGATGATGCGATGGCAGCCACGGCGATGCAGTAGATGGTGGGGAGGGAATTGGAGCGAAGGAAGGAGATGGGGGCGGTGGCGGCGTCGCGGCAGCGAGAGAAGCGGTCGAGGAGAGGGATTGTGTTGCCCCGTTGTTTCCAGATGAGGTCTCCAGTTCCCTGCAGCGTACGAACCGACTATACGTCTATCCAAAGGGTCTGTCTAGGACACATCTAGATGTCACATCTAAACTGATGTCCACTCTGTTTGTGATTTTTTTGTCCTAATTTTTTTTATTTCTTGTTGCTACATTATATACTTGTGAGAGTTTAGATGTAACATCTTTAAAAAACATCTAGATGTGAATTAGACCAACTGCTGTCCAAAACTTTCACGTGCGCATCAAGGGCGCTTGCTGGGCGTGTCCACGTCGGACTGGCTAGAAGACAAAACAATTTGCCAATTGCTTCTCCGCCGATTCGTCCAGACGAAAGACAAAGGAGCCCTCTTCACTGCCTCTTCCCCCCACACGCAATCTCTCCTCTCGTTTCTCTCCTCCGCCTCTTCCCCGTGGGGGCCTTGCGGCTGCAGTGAGCTGAGATTTAAGGGGGCGAGCAGGATGGCTGGCCAACTGATTCTTCGCCGGATCTGGAGCCCAGGGATGCGGTGAGTAACTGACCAGCAGTTTCTTAATCCTTCTTACTCTCCACTCCTGATTTGTCTTCATGCCCATCTAGCGAAGGACCGGCCTGGTGTTGCCGGGGCGATGAAGTGGTCGGAGGCGCTGGATCCGCGGCCAATCAGTCTGCAACGGCGGCAAGACGACGGAGATCGGGTAAGACCGGTGCTAAAGGTGCACCGCCTTCCCCATGCCGCCTTCCTGGCTTCCCCCTCGCCTGCCCGCCATCTCCTCCCCATCCCAGCCTCGACCACGTCATCCCCGCCGACGAGCTCGCCCTCTGCAGCAGCGCCCCCCTGGCAGGCGGTTTGTGGAACGGGAATGCCCCATTGATTTTGTTTCTTGTCATCTCCAGATGGGTTTGTGGTACCTGCAATTTATACTGGAATTTAATCTTGAGCTCAGGATTCCAAGCCCTTTTCTCTTGAGCTGATTTGCTGCTTATAATATCTGATGGGTCATGCATTCTTTTGGTTCTGAAATTTATATTGCTTTATCCCGAGTTTAGAAGCCCTGACTGACACTAGGTGGTCCAGTATCTAGTGAGTTTCCCTTCTGTGTGTAATTTTCCATCCACATGGTTTGCAGTTTTGTACTCAACCAATCAGTACCGGCATCAAAATATTGAAATGATTAGATGTGGAGTACCTGATCTGCTCTCATAATAACGCAGTCCCTTATTACTAGCTTTGTAAGAGAGGAATTAGCCCTATTTTTCTTTGCTACAAATAACGTGGATACAGAAGACTGAAGTAGAACTAGGGCATCATGCACGAGAAATTCAAATAGTGCACTGGAACCAAACCTTTAGCTCTTGGGTCTTGTTGATTCAGTGCAAGAACATATTTTTTAGCTGGATGTTTCGCTCATTTGAGTTTCTATTGTGTTCTTCAGTATTGTTAGATGTCAAGTATACAATGATACACTTAATCTTGATTTAATTTTGATCATAAAGAGTTTAGCATAGTTTTGTTGGACCAAGACCATCCTTTGTGTATATCCGTGATCTGTACCAAGCAACATAGCTGCCAGACGAAATGTTCCTTTCTGATGAACATAAGTGTTCCAATCTCTTCTCTACCACTAACATATTTACTTATTCTTATGATATTGTAAACTTGACTACTTAAGTGTGGATTGTTTATGCAGGATTATAGCACGGAAGAAAGGTCAAGAGAAATGGATATATTAAGACTCTTTCCTTACTGGCTTGATACTAATCAATGGAATGCAATACTGAACGATGTTAACATTCCCTCTTTGTTTATTCTGACTGGTCCAAATGGTGGAGGTAAATCCAGCATGTTGTGTTCAGTCTACACGGCTGCATTGCTTGGAATATGTGGGCTGATGGTGCCAGCTGCTTCAGCTGTCATCTCACACTTAAATTCCATCATGTTGCATATGAAGGCCTATGCTACTTGAGCTGACGGGAAAAGTTCATTTCAGGTGCCAATTTTGTAGCTTTGCATTCCTTTTCTGCAAAATATGTGTCTTGTATTCCCAGGAGCACATGTGCTACACTATCTTATAATGTTTAGATTTTCTGGATCATGGAGTCAAGCCTGATAAAAAATACTTTTTTATGTTATTTAATTTTGATGTCGAGCTTTTCAATATCACGGGAAAGAGTCGAGATGCTAGAAACTATATTGGCATGGGGCTTGGTGGTATAGTTCCCTGGCCTTCGAGTCAGGTAAGTCATTGAATACTAGATTTACATTGTCCTTGATCTCATGATATTTAATCGTAAATTCATGTCACATGGTATTCGGAGAAGCTGAGAAACGTATCTCTACTGAAGAAAATAAGTGAATCTGTGAATTGGAGGATATGTTCTCACCTTCTTGATGCTCACATCCTATTACCTTTAATTTGAATTCCAATCCCAACAAATGAAACTGTATCTGGAGCATTAGACTATTTCAAGTCATTCATAGTGTTAAATTGATTTAAAGGCAAATCTGACCAACTATAACTAAATCATCTTACTATTATGTTAACTCTATAGATTTTGTAGATACGAAAAACATGATGACAATGGCACATATTACATTTGAGTTCTCAAGGCCCACAAGAAACATGATTTGTTCCTTGTTCTAGAAAACATCACAAAGAATTTTAGCTACGTATGAAGCACAAGAAGCATGGCATTTAGATATGTGAGCAAATATCCATAAAATTTTGCGTCTACTGAACTATCGAAGCAATTATCATTTTTCCTTAATGCAAAGTACTTCCTATAATGTGCAGTTAGCCTGTGAATTTGTGGATACAATGGGATTTTGAGCGGTGTCTTTGTTTTTTCAACATTCTTGCTGCACATTTACCTATTTAACTTAGACGGTCTAATTATAATTTAACTGCTTTTTCTTTATGTTATTTCGGCTGCAGGATATGAAACTACCTTCAATTTACAGGATCTGAAATAGCTCGGTGATCTTTCTTCCCACATCATCTCAGAATTCTGTATGTAGTCCTCTAAAGCAAAAGTGAAATTTTCATGTCTTGGTACATTTTAATTTCAGGTACCACTACTATGTTGTAAATGATAGATTAGATTCTTATAAGCTTGGTTTTCTCAAATCTTCGTGCTTTAATAATGGATGCTTCCTTTTTCAAAGTATAATAAAAATTTGGAATTATTATTTGCAATTCCTACACAAGGACATCACCAAAGCAAGTTTTCCTTATTTAAAGATTTCTTCAGCTCAAAATGTTATTGTACTACTATGCCTTCTTGAACTGAAAAGTTTCCAGATTGCAAGTTTTCCTTATTTAAAGATTTCTTTAGCTCAAAATGCTACTGTACTACTATGTCTTTTTGAACTGAAAAGTTTCAAGATTGCTAAGGATTTTCCTCTTCTTTCTTTAGAGAACTCGACATTCAGAACTCGCTGGCTCCAGCTAGATGAGCTTGCTGGTATTTTATTATCTGGTCATAAGCAGATTTGTTATCTTCAATTAAAGCTAAATGTGAGCCACACCAACTTCCTTTAGTTCTTGGAATTTTGTTATTGTCCTTTGGATTAACAATATGCCACAATGCTTTAGAAGATTTGCAGGGATGTGTGCTATTTGAAGATACAGGTGGCCTTCTTTGTTACTTATGTTTTCATTTTTTTATAAACTATTTGCAGTTCCATCTGCTTCGTTTCTGCAATCTTCAAATTCAACTTATGTTAGAGGCTTCAGTTCTTAACATATGGTACTTGATTAATCATCATGTATATTGTATAAACATAAAATGATGCACTGAATGCACTATGCTCTTGCATATTGTTGATGTTAATGTTTAATTATGATCAAGAATAGTTGGCATGAGATGATCCTGCATCTGAACTAACGGAAAAGCAAGGAAAGCCTCTGCTGTCTTATTCTACCTTTTTGTTCTTTGTAGTGTGACATGCTGATGCACAACTATGTTATCCAACTACAATTGTAGGCAAGCACTAATGCCCCTCTTTGTGCTCATATGTGTTCTCTGTTAGCCAGGTTAGTGTGAAGTAAGCAGGTAGTTTTATAGGAATGCCCACTATATCATGTTCAGAGGTTGCGTAAAAGTTAACTACATCTGATATCCAGCCTCCTTCATATTATTTTCTTCTATGATATATTCAGTGTCAATCTAAACGTGCTTCTGAAGTCAATAACCATATCTTAGTGTTTTTTTACAATAGTCATCTGCTTCTTATCTGTTCTAGGTGTTCTTGCCTCTGAGCCCACTCTTTGCCATGATGTACTGATCTCCTCATTTTACATTATTTATGTTATTTGTATGTGCGATCTTGTCACAAGTTTTCCACAATTTTTGTTCATGTCAGTGTCACGAAAATCATTTTCGACCAGTCCCAGTTTCTTTCTATCTACTTGCGTTTAACACCCAGTTGTAAAATAATGTGGCGCCGACACTCTCACCCGTCGTTGTGCCTCTCCAGGATTAGCCAACTCAAGCGACTTCTTGCCAGTGTACATCGGCGACGACGACCGCACCGACAATACTGGTGGCCAAGTGCGCCAAGGAGACCAGCACGTCTTACTCACTCTAGACCAGCAAAGTTTTTTCATTGCCTTTAGGCATTTGAAACGGAGATGGTATGATCCTCCTATATTTGCATGCTTGTAGCTCTGATGTACAACCTCCGTAAACAAATATAAGAGCGTTTAGATCACTAAAGTAGCGATCTAAACGCTCTTATATTAGTGATCTAAACGCTCTTATATTTGTTTACAGAGGGAGTATTTTATAAATGTGTGTTGCTGCTTTGTCTTATTTTTCCAGCCAGTATATTGCTATATTGGTCAACATTGCCTGTTAAGGGATGGCTAGCCAGGGCAAAAAAACTGAAATTAGATAAAAGGGGGTGGAAAGATCGCTTGTCAATCTGGCACCGTACAAACTTCCTCTTAGGAGGCGCCACCGGGTGGCGCCCCAACCCCTAGTACCTGACAACTGGGGGCCACGAGACAGCAGTTTAATCGGCGGCTTATCGATCCTCGCCAGCCGCGATTCACCAGGAGGGTGGATTTCCTGGGAGTAGTTAGATTGTTAACCAAAAGGAAGAAGAGCATGACAATGTTAATAAACAGCGACAGCGAACACACACGCATGCTCAACAGCGTCAGGAAGCACACACATTAGCAGGAAGCACACACAGCGGCAGGGCACATCACGTACACATGCTGGGTACAAACGAACAATCTTAGTACACAAAAAACAGAGCAAGGATAAATAAGTTTGCTTTCTCAAGAAATAAATTAGGGTTCACAAGAACTTCTCAACGTGCTTTTGTTGCACATTCTCCGATAAAATTTACAGTGATCATTGCTCTGCTTTGAGACTACAGAAAGCCAACACAAAGCGAACAGAAAGTGAACATACCTGTGCTACTCGATTCAAGGTACGCCCCAGCGGCGCTCCTCACTGGCCGCAACGCCGCCACGCCCTGCCGTTGGGTTATGCGATTGCCTCCGTGCCGTCGTCCCACGAGTCAGGGGGCACGCACTTCAGGGGCTGCTCGTTGGCCGCAACGCTGCCACGCCCTGGGGTTACGCCGCCAATCCCTTGCGGCGGTCCGCGCCGTCGTCCCACGATTTGGGGCCCTCGACCAGGGCACGCTCGATGAGTCCAACGGAGGCAGCAGACGGTGCGGACGGGCGGCAGTGGAGGACAAAGACGGCACATAGGGTTTGCAGAGAGGAGGAAGACGATGCGGAGGGACGGCAGCGGAGGAGAATCGGGTCTTCCCTGTGATTGCCTCGCGTCTTCTCTGTGAGGTCGGCGGCGGCTAGATCGCCCCTCCCCTGTGAGGTCGGCGGCGGCGATCTCGTGCGCCCTGTGAGGTCCGCGGCGGCGTTCTCGTGCGCCCTGTGAGGTCCGCGGCGGCGAGATCGCCCCTCCCCTATCTCATGTGTCTGCAGCGACAGATCGTACATCAAGGGGATCATGAGGAGCGTAGGTGGGTTTTTTTGTATTGCGTGGGTAGTGGGAGGGGAGACGAAAAAACCCAGACGAAAAGGAGGGGGCGAAAAAAAACATGGATGCTAGCCTACCAACTGACGACAACATGTATCTAGAATAGGGTCACAGGCCTGACCTAGACATCCTACCCAAAGACGTTGCTTTAAAGGTCAGAGGCACTCAAAGGATAACAGCATCGACTCGACCAAAGGCATTCCACTCGGAAGACCCGATTTCATTCGACCATGGAGTACACACTCGACCATGACAAGAATCACTCGACGGCTAGAAGATCTAAAGTCACTCTGGACGGCAACGGTCAAGAGTTTACTCTATAGGCTTAATGGTTATTCATGTATCTTTATTACTAGCGTTACCAGTAACGCCCTATCTTTATGTACCTTAAACCCTGTGTAACTGAGGGCCGGAGGGGTCTGGCGAACTCTATATAAGCCACCCCCCTCCTCAGGGACAAGGGTTCGCACCCCTGTAACTTCACGCATAATCCAATCGACCAAGCCTCCGGGCACCGAGACGTAGGGCTGTTACTTCCTCCGAGAAGGGCCTGAACTCGTAAATCTTGCGTGCACAACCTCATCGTAACTAGGATCTTGCCTCCTCATACCAACCCCCCATTCTACTGTCAGACTTAGAACCACGACAGTTGGTGCCCACCGTGGGGCAGGTGTCTTAGCGACTTTCCGGTGAGTTTGCAATTTTTTTCGATTCCGATCACCATGGTTTCCGGCGGTGGACTTGCTGAGGGCCGCGAGATCCGTCTCGGCGCGCTTGTTTTCGTCGCCGACGACTCCGCCTGGCTCTAGGAGGCCCCCCTCGACGTCGAGACGCTCCCCGTCCGCGGGGCGACGCACTTTCGCGCGTGCGTTTGCGGCGTCCTTCTGCGGCAGCCGTCGACCCAGTATCGGTCGGCTTCTGTGGTGTCCTCGCTCCCCGCTGTTCGCCGACGCAAGCGATCCGGTCGGTCGCGGCTTCAGCAGTGGGTGAAACATGCGGTGGCACGTCAGTCG
Source organism: Triticum aestivum (assembly GCF_018294505.1). NCBI lineage: Eukaryota > Viridiplantae > Streptophyta > Magnoliopsida > Poales > Poaceae > Triticum > Triticum aestivum. The sequence goes on along the minus strand of NC_057814.1, from coordinate 47,620,120 downwards.
GCCACCCCACAAGTCGCGGCAATCGAGCCCGATGAATCTCTCTACGGCCTGTTCGACTGGCTCCGTCGAGACCCTTTCCGAATGCGACAGCAGCGACCCTGCGACGGAGGTCTTGGTGGTCAATGCGCCGCACAGCCCACCCGGGTTTCGTCGTGATGGCGGCGGTGACGGTGGTGATCCGTCACACGTTCATGAGGAATATCATCCGGAAGCCCTTTCCTCGCAGCAGAGGGAGGACTCCGAGGCTCGGGCATTGGAGGCAGCGCGCCTAGCCACTTTGGTTGAGCGCACTCGACTGGAGAACCTTCAGCATGCACTCGACGAGCGTGCTCAACAGCGGATCCCTAAGTCCAGTTGACGGCAGCGACAACCTTTCCCACCTCAGCATCAGGTATACCGCACTCCGATTCAGAATATTATAGCTGCAGCCCGTATAGCAGAGTCCATTCAGCCTTCCCAGCCGGAGGCTGGAAGAGGTCTGATGCAGATCCGGGTTTTACTTCGGGCAGCAGGAGAGCAGAACACAGCAGTGTCTCAGTCGTGGGATAGAATTCATAGCAGATCGGTGATGGCTGATACAGTCCAGTCGGCCCACAGCCCAAAATCGCCTCAGAGGCGTGAGGGACGCGGGCATCGTCAAGAGTAATACCGGGAACGGAATCACGAGCAGTTTGATCACCGACTCGGCCGTGATGATCACCGTCGAGTGCTTTCCCCTCCTCCGAGGAGTGGATTATATGTGCCCCGGCAATATGATGACAGGCGCCCGCACAGCGGCGAGCGGAGAATTCCAGTAGACCCTAGAGAGCCAGGTTTTGATGCAAGATCAATTCTCGTTCAAGGTCTGGTTGACAAAAACAGAGCTCATAGAGAAGGTCTTGGCAGAGATCGTCCGACTGGAAGCAGAGTACATGTCTCAGGTCCCGAGTGTTTTAGCAGAGCCATCAGAGCTGCTGAGATCCCTCCCAACTTCAGGTTGGCAACTGGGGTTAGCAAGTTTACCGGTGAGTCCAAGCCTGACACTTGGCTGGAGGATTACCGAGTGGCTGTTCAGATCGGTGGTGGAAATGATGAGGTAGCCATCAAGCATCTTCCTTTGATGTTAGAAGGTTCAGCCAGAGCTTGGTTGAATCAGTTGACCCCAGGCAGTATATTCAGCTGGGAAGTGCTAGCCCGAGTGTTTGCTTTGAAGGTACTTGCAAACGACCAGCAGGGTTGGCAGAATTGCAACATTGTGTACAAAAGAAAAATGAGACCTTGAGAGATTACATTCAGAGGAGGACCACTTTGCACCACACAGTGGAAAATGTATCTCAGCATCAAGCAGTTTGCGCCTTCAAGGAGGGCGTCCGGTATCGGGAGCTTAACCTGAAATTCAGTCGGACGGGAGGCATGACTCTGACCCGAATGATGGAAATAGCCACTCGGTACGCCAACGGAGAAGAAGAAGATCGGCTCCGCAGTGGAAAAGGTAAACCAGTCGGCCAGGACACCGGAGGTGGTATTTCCAATCTGAAACAGAAGCGTAAAGCTAAACCCGCTGGGCCTGGTGAGACTGCAGTTGTGATTCAAGGAAAGTTCAAGGGAAAACCTAAGGGGCCCTGGACCCCCAAGAAGGTAAAAGATAAAGCTGGAAATGATGTGTTGGATTTGCCATGTCACATTCACACCAAGAAAGACGAAGAGGGAAACCTAATTTATCCCAAGCATACCACTCTGCAATGTCGGCTCCTTATCCAGCAGTTCCGAAAGAAAAGGAATTTGATAAGGAGGAGGACAAATAGGAGGATGATGGTTTTCCCAATGTCAATTCTACTTTGGTGATTTTTGCTGACGTTGAAAGCAAAGTAGACTGAAGGTCATCAACAGAGAAGTGAATATGGTTGCTCCGGCAACGACAACATACCTGAAGTGGTCACTAACAGCTATCACATTCGACCAATCTGATCATCCTGAACGCGTTGCCATTCCAGGGCGGCAAGCGTTGGTAGTCGACCCCGTTGTTGGAGGCACTCGACTGACCAAAGTGTTGATGGATGGTGGTAGTGGCCTGATGTAACACCCTGAGAATCATGCTACAGTAACCCCCTGTGATTAAGCTAATCATGTTGCTAAACAGGGCTTGATCACATTTGAATCACCTTCCTTTCAAACTCCTAGCTCAAACTTCAAATATAATTAAAGTGAAAAATAAAAGTTTCAAAAATTCAAACAAAAATGTTCAGTGGGTGCTAAATAATACACTGGTAATTATGGTGGAGAAAACACATTTTTTTATAAAATGTCTAAATACTTTTAAATGAAATAAAACAGAAAAGGGAATAAGCAAACAAAGAGAAAACAGAAAACAGAACCCAGGCAGAGAAAAAGAAAAAAAAAAGGGGAAAAAAGGCCCGCTTCCCCCCACTGCCCCCCCGGCCCAAACTGGGCCGCAGCCGCGCCCCCGGCCCAGCCCACCTCCTCCCTCGCCCCTTCCCTGTTCCCCCGACCGGGTCGGAACAGGGGCGCGCTGCCGCCCGACCCCCTCGCCGGCACCGACGCCGGAGGGGATAAGGTCGCCAGCTCCCCCGCCTCCTCGGGCCTCTCTCCCACTCACCCCCGCTCTCCCTCTCGGCCCCCGCGCCTCCCCCTTCCCTCCCCCGGATCCGTGCCGCCCCCCCTCTTCCCCACGCCCGACGCGCTCGCCGCCGTTCCCCTCGTTCACGCGGCCACCGTGCCCCACTCGCCACCTCGCCGTGTCGTACGACGTCGCCGCCCTCGACTACACCCCTCCGCCTCTCCGTCGAAGCTCGGAGCCACTGCATCGGCCTCCCCGAGCTCGCCTTCATCTTCGGATGCCGGCGACCCCCTTCTTCCCCGGCGACGACCTGCTGCTACTAAGCCACCCACGGGCTTTTCTTGCGCCGCGCGGTGAGCTCCTCTACCTCCTCCCCCTCTCCGCTAGCTCGCCCGCGCTCCCTAGCTTCTTCCCCGCGCGCGCCCGAACGCCACGCCGCGGAGCTTGCCGCCGGCGTGTCTCCGGTGACCTTTTGGTCACGGGCTCAAGCCCACAGCGCTCCCCACCGCACGTAGAAGCTCCCCAGCCCCTCCGCTTGCTCGACCGCCTGCCGTAGCCATGTTTCCGTCGGGCACCCGTGCGCGCCGCCGCCTCCGCCGCTCGCCGGCGCCGATTCCGGCCGAGTCCGGCGAAGCCCCGGCCACCCCTGGATGCGGCGCTGCGAGCTCTTTCGAAAGGGCCTATCCCCGTTCCTCCCCGAGCCCCGTAGCGCGATTCCGGCCAAATCCGGCGAAGGACCGCCGCTGTTTTGGGTCGCCGGAGTTGCGCCGGCGCCGGCCGCCGACGTGGCAGGCCTGGGGCCACCCCCAGTGCCTCTGCCAGTGGCCCCCACGGGCCCCAGTTGACTGGGTTGACCTAGTCAACTGCTGACTAGGCAGGCCCAGTCACTGACATGCGGGCCCCGCCGCAAAATTTAAAAAAAAAGAAAAGAAAAAGAAAATGTTTTATAAATAAAAATAATTAGTTTAAATAATCTCTCACTGACAGGTGGGCCCAGTAGTTAATTAACTAAAAGTTAATTAGTTTAATCCTCTGTTAACCCACTGTCTATGACAGGTGGGTCCCCCGTGTCAGTTTGACCAGTCAACCCGGACTGTTGACCGCTGACGTCACTCATACGTCATGCTGACGTCATATCCCTTTTTCTGTTAATTAAATAATTCCAGAAAATCAAATAAACTTTGAAAATTCATATCTTTTAAACCGTAACTCGGATGAAAATGTTTTCTATATGAAAGTTGCTCAGAACGACGAGACGAATCCGAATACGCAGTCCGTTCATCCACCACACCTCCCTAACCTATCGAACTAGCAACTTTCCCCCTCCGGTCCGTCTGTCCGAAAACGCGAAACATCGGGGATACCTCCCGGATGTTCCCCCCCCTTCACCGGTACCACCTACTGTCGCGTTAGGACACCCCTAGCACCGCTCACTGTCATGTCACGCATCGTCATGCTTATGTTTGCATTGTATTTACTGTTTCTTCCCCCTCTTCTCTCCGGTAGACTACGAGACCGACACTGCTGCTGCCCAGTTCGACTACGGAGTCGATGACCCCTCCTACTTGCCAGAGCAACCAGGCAAGCCCCCCCTTGATCACCAGATATCGCCTACTCTTCTCTATACTGCTTGCATTAGAGTAGTGTAGCATGTTACTGCTTTTCGATATCCTATTCTGATGCATAGCCTATCCTTGCTACTACTGTTGATACCTTTACCTGCAATCCTACATTCTTAGTATAGGATGCTAGATTTCCATCAGTGGCCCTACATTCTTGTCCGTCTGCTGTGCTACACTATCGGGCCGTGATCACCTGGGCGGTGATCGCGGGTATATACTTATAAACTATATACATGACACATGTGATGACTAAAGTCGGGTCGGCTCGTAGGAGTACCCGCAAGTGGATCTTTGTGGCGGAGCGACAGGGCAGGTTGAGACCGCCTAGGTAAGAGGTGGGCCTGGCCCTGGTCGGCGTTCGCGGATACTTAACACGCTTCACGAGATCTTGGTATTTGATCTGAGTCTGGCCATTTGGTCTATACGCACTAACCATCTACGCGGGAGTAGTTATGGGTATCCCGGCGTCGTGGTATCAGCCGAAGCCTTCGTGACGTCAGCGACTGAGTGGCGCGCGCCGTGTTGGACCGCCTTGACGTAACCGCCGTGATCGTGTGGGTTGCTAGGTCTGCTCGCGGCCGCGTTCGCAACGTGCAGGTGTGCATAGGGCGATGGGCCCAAACCCCTGCGCGCTTAGGATTAGACCGGCGTGCTGACCGCTCTGTTGTGCTTAGGTGGGGCTGCGACGCGTTGATCTTACGAGGCCGGGCATGACCCAGAAAAGTGTGTCCGGCCAATTGGGATCGAGCGTGTTGGGTTATGTGGTGCACCCCTGCAGGGAAGTTTATCTATTCGAATAGCCGTGTCCCTCGGTAAAAGGACGACCCGGAGTTGTACCTTGAGCTTATGACAACTAGAACTGGATACTGAATAAAATACACCCTTCCAAGTGCCAGATACAACCCGGTGATCGCTCTCTAACAGGGCGACGAGGAGGGGATTGCCGGGTAGGATTATGCTATGCGATGCTATTTGGAGGACTTCACTCTATTCTCTTCTATATGGTGCAAGATGGAGATGACCAGAAGCGTAGTCTTCGACAGGACTAGCTATCCCCCTTTTAATTCTGGCATTCTGCAGTTCAGTCCACTGATATGCCCCTTTACACATATACCCATGCATATGTGGTGTAGCTCCTTGCTTGCGAGTACTTTGGATGAGTACTCACGGTTGCTTCTCTCCCTCTTTTTCCCCCTTTCCTTTCTATCTGGTTGTCGCAACCAGATGTTGGAGTCCAGGAGCCAGCCGCCACCGTCGACGACGACTCCCACGGCACTGGAGGTGCCTACTACTACGTGCAGGCCGCTGACGACGACCAGGAGTAGTTAGGAGGTCCCAGGCAGGAGGCCTTGCCTCTTCGATCGCTGCTACTTTTGTGCTAGCCTTCTTAAGGCAAAACTTGTTTAACTTATGTCTGTACTCAGATATTGTTGCTTCCGCTGACTCGTCTGTGATCGAGCACTTGTATTCGAGCCCTCGAGGCCCCTGGCTTGTATTATGATGCTTGTATGACTTATTTATGTTTTAGAGTTGTGTTGTGATATCTTCCCGTGAGTCCCTGATCTTGGTCGTACACATTTGCGTGCATGATTAGTGTACGGTCAAATCGGGGGCGTCACAAGTTGGTATCAGAGCCGACTGCCTGTAGGAATCCCCCTTTCCGCACTCCTTGGCCGAAGTCGAGTCTAGACATTACAAAAACTTTTACTAACATGGCTGTGTGTCTTACGGGCCCACGTCGCCATTGGGTGGTACTAGGATCTTTTACTCCTCGACCTTTACTCTGGGACTCTGAACTCTCTTCTACTCGGGTTAAGCGAATTTACTAACTCTAACACTAGGATCCCGTGACCGCGTTCACCCCAAAGATGGATAAGCCATAGTTGTTTCTTAGAATAGTATTTTGAACAATTCACACACTGTCAATTGACTCCTTTGAAACGTCTTTGCTTTCAGATGGAACCCTCGAGGCAGGTCGTGCGCCACACGACGGCCATTGGTGCCTCGGGATCACCTGCGGTGCTAGCTGAGATGATGACCTATCTGGGTTATCGCTGGCACCCTGAGTACACCGTCTACGAGGAGTACCAGGACTTTAACCAGGAGCAGTACCGTGCCATCATCCACCTCTACTCTCGGGAGTACGACTCCACTACTGTGCTGCACACCGCACATGGTGTTGGTGTGACCATCGATATGGCTGTCCACGATGCAGCCTATGCTGCTCTGACACGTCTTCGTGGAGAGTATGGGGAGTTGGACACCTCCCCTTTCAGGCACATTGCTATCGCCTCTGATGTTGGTGCGGAGGGATACTATACTGCTGCCTACTCCACTGTCACCCGGGAGCCCTTCTACCATCAGCACCTGGTTCTGCATGCTGATGGGCTGGATCGAGCTAACCGAGCTCTTCGCCACGAGATGTACACCACCCGTCAGCACCTTTACCGTGCTCTGACGCTACTGCACCCCTTTGTCCGGTCTGGACAGGTACCGCGTACTGCGATCTACCCAGCCAGGACCGTGATGCCCCACGGTGTTGGTTGGCTAGAGGTTGGGAGGCTACTCTCCCGCACTTGGTCCTCTTCTGCCACCTGAGCGTCGGGCTCTACACTTGAGTATCCGCGGCCCCCAGTCTGCTGACGTCGAGGGCTATCCGTTGCCTCACTACCAGCTGTCGGGCTACGATTACCTCCATAGTACCTCTTGGGACTGATGTAGGCTTGATTGTAGTATTAGTTGCAGTCGCCGCGAGCCTGTGTGCCGCCTATGATGTTTTAGTCTATGTACTGAACTCTGTGTACTGAACTCTATGCATGACCCCTTTTGTAAACTATGCCGACTACTATGTAGTAGCTATCGTGCTCCTTTCAATTATGCATGTTTCATCATGAATGATTCTTGTCATTGCAAATTTTCTCAATGCTGAACTACCCCTGTTATATATTAGCAGGATGGTTAGACCAGGTGGTCGTGGTCGTGGTGGCGATGCCCCACCACCACCTGAGTACATGGCTGGTATGATCCAACAGTTCGAACTGAACCGCCAATTCATGGAAAATATGATGGCTCAGTTTCCTCGCCCCAATATGAACCAGCAGCCAGCCCAAGTGACTCTTCAAGATTTCATACGCCTCAACCCAACCATCTACCGCAGCTCAACTCAGCCTTTGGATGCTGATGACTGGCTCCGTGACATCACCTATGAGATGGAGTCTGCTGATGTAGCCCCTGCCAGCTATGTCAACTTTGCTTCCTTCTTTCTGAAGGGACCCGCAGCTCAATGGTGGGACAGCCACAGGCGTACTCTGCCAGCTGGAACAATCATCACCTGGCCAGACTTCCAAGCTACTTTCCGTGCCCGCTTCATTCCTCAGGGAGTCATGGACCGGAAGAAGCGTGAGTTCCGCAACCTCACCCAAGGCAACAAAACTGTCGAAGCTTATCAGCGGGAGTTTCTGGACTTGTCCCACTATGCTGAAGAAGACATTGCAACTGATGCACGCAGACAGGAGAAGTTCTGAGATGGACTACAAGCTGACATCAAGCTCGCACTTCTAGTGCATGACTTCGCCGATTTCGCCACCTTGGTGAATAAGGCCATCAATGTCGAGACTGGTCTGCAGGAATACCAGAGCTCTCAGAGGCGCAACCGTGACACGGGCTCATCTTCGGGCTCACCCTCACAGAAGCGTAGATATGGATCCCGAACAGCATGTATCGTCCAAATGCACTTGCTCCCAGGAAATCTTATGCTGCACCGCGTCTGCCTCCTCCACCATCTAGGCAGTCAAAGCTACCAGCTCCCCCACCTGGGGCTCCTGTTCCCACTCCCGATAATGGTCTGTGCTTCAAGTGTGGTCAACCGGGTCACTTTGCCAGGAACTGCTATCAGAACCAGAATCAACTGGCCCTTCCAGCAGCTGGCCGTGGTAACAACCAGCCCCGCAACAACAATGCTAAGTCTTATGGTCGTGCTCATGCCAACCACGTTGATCTCAGAGAAGCTCAAGACCAGCCTGCTACTGTGATGGGTACACTCCTCGTAAATTCAGTACCAGCATCCGTTTTATTTGATACAGGAGCATCCCATTCATTCATATCTGCAGAATTTGCATTCCTGCATGGCATTAATTACGAAGAGATAAACACTCCGCTAGTGGTACACACCCCTGCGGGCCAATGTCAAACCACTATGGTTAGTCACGATGTTACTGTTGAAATTGAAGGACTGGAATTTCTTGTCTCTCCCATCGTACTGAAGTCCTGTAGCATTGATCTCATTCTGGGAATGAATTGGTTAAAAGCGCATACTGCTTCAATCGTTTGCACCACTAAGACCGTCCATCTGCTACACCCTTCAGATGAGATAGTTACTTACCAAGCCCATCTGGTGCAAAATGCCGAGGCAAGGCTCTATGCATTGAATACATTGAACGCTGCACCACTCGAGGGCATTGAAAACATTCCCGTCGTGTGTGAATTCCTCGACGTCTTTCCTGAAGAACTTCCGGGGATTCCCCCTGCTAGAGCTGTCGAATTCATCATCGACTTGAAACCAGGCACCACTCCTATAGCCAAGCGACCTTACAAAATGCCGCCGCATGAACTCCTTGAGCTTAAGGAGGAAATCGACAAGTCTCTTCGCAAAGGATTCATTCGCCCAAGTTGCTCTCCTTGGGGAGCACCTTCTCTCTTTGTCAAGAAGAAGGACGGGACAAACCGGTTAGTTCAAGACTACCGTCCTATAAACCAAGCTACCATTCAGAATAAATACCCTCTTCCTCGGATCAATGATCTGTATGATCAACTGGCGGGTTCGTCAGTGTTCTCTAAGCTCGACTTGAGGTTGGGCTACCACCAGATCCGTGTTCGCGAAGAGGATATCCCAAAGACCGCCTTCGTGACTCGCTATGGTTCATACGAGTACACCGTCATGTCTTTCGGTTTAACCAATGCTCCAGCCACCTTCTCTCGTCTGATGAACTACATATTCATGGATTACCTCGACAAGTTCGTCATGGTTTATCTGGATGATATCCTGATATCCTCCAAGAACGAAGAAGAACATGCTGGACATCTTCGACTTGTGCTGGAAAAGCTACGAGAACATCAACTATATGCCAAGTTCTCCAAATGTGAATTCTGGCTACCCGAAGTAACCTATCTCGGGCATGTCATCTCTAAGGATGGTATTGCCGTCAACCCTGAACGAGTTCAGGCTATTCTTGATTGGACTCCTCCCAAGAACGTTAAGCAAGTCAGAAGTTTTCTCGGTCTCGCCAGCTATTGCCGTCGATTTGTCGAGAACTTCTCTAAGATCGCCAGGCCTCTGACTAACCTGTTGCATAAGGGCGTCAATTTCCAATGGATAGACAAATTTCAGGAAAGTTTCCAGGCACTCAAAGACAAGTTGACTTCTGCTCCAGTTCTAGCTCCACCTGATACTAAGAAGGACTTCGTCATTTACTGCGATGCTTCCCGTCAAGGGTTAGGCTGTGTCCTAATGCAAGACCGCAAAGTGATTGCTTATGCCTCTCGACAATTGCGCCCTCACGAAGAGAACTACCCAGTTCACGACCTCGAACTTGCTGCAGTCATTCATGCGCTGAAGCAGTGGCGACATTACCTTCTCGGTAATCGTTGCGAGATCTTCACTGACCACCAAAGTCTGAAGTATCTGTTTACTCAGCCAGATCTGAACCTCCGCCAGCAGAGATGGATGGAGCTTGTTGCAGACTTTGACTTGGGTATTTCCTATACGCCAGGCAAGGCTAATGTAATGGCTGATGCCTTGAGCCGCAAGTCTTACTGCAACCACCTCCAGGTTCGCAAAGTTCAGCCCTCGCTTGTTGAAGAATTTAGGAAGCTGGACCTGCATATTGTTCCTCCGGGTGCACTCGCTCCCCCTCCTAAGGAGTTTCGCAAGATGAACCTCCACGTTGTTGCCCAGGGTTCCCTCAATACCCTAGTTGCTAAACCAGATCTCGAGGACAGCATCAAAAGGCTACAGAAGTATGACTCTGAAGCCTACAAGATTAAGCGCTACCTCGCAGAAGGAAAGCCCTCATTCTTCACCATTTCTGAAGATGGCACCCTATACTTCAAGGGCCGCCTAGTGGTGCCATGTGCAGAGAAAAACCTGGATATGACACAGGAAGTTATGAAAGAAGCTCATGATACGCCTCTATGTATCCATCCTGGTAGTACAAAGATGTACCAAGACATCCGTCAGAGATTCTGGTGGACTAATATGAAGCAAGACATTGCTCGTTATGTTGCTGAGTGTGACGTTTGCCGTCGAATCAAAGCAGAACATCAAAGGCCTGCTGGAACTCTGCAACCTATCTCTATTCCTGAATGGAAATGGGACCATGTTGAAATGGACTTCGTCACTGGATTTCCCAAATCACAGAAAGGTAATGATGCTATTCTTGTCGTCATTGACCGACTTTCCAAAGTTGCACATTTTCTGGCAGTCAAAGAAACGATCACTGCTAGCCAGTTGGCAACGCTCTATATGTCCAGGATTGTTTCACTCCACGGTATTCCATTGGTTATCAGTTCAGACCGTGGTAGCTTATTCACTTCAAGATTCTGGGCAAGTTTCCAAGAAGCAATGGGAACTCATCTGTCATTCAGTACTGCATTTCATCCTCAATCGCAAGGACAAGTTGAATGCGTCAATCAAGTTCTCGAAGACATGCTTCGAGCTTGCGTTATTTCCTTCGGCAAGAAATGGGAGGAATCTCTCCCGTATGCTGAGTTCTCTTATAATAATAGCTATCAAGCTAGTCTGAAGATGGCCCCCTTCGAAGTGTTATATGGACGAAAGTGCCGAACCCCCCTGAACTGGTCAGAAACTGGGGAACGTCCACTCATCGGACCGGATATTATCCAAGATGCCGAAGAACAAGTCCGCATTATTCGCGAGAATCTCAAGACTGCTCAGTCACGTCAGAAGAGTCAGTATGACCGTCATCATAAAGACATGGTCTATCAACCTGGCGAAAAGGCTTATCTTCGAGTCACACCTATGAAGGGTGCTCACCGCTTCGGGATCAAGGGCAAACTAGCTCCTCGCTATATTGGCCCATTCACTATTCTCGAAAGGCGTGGAAAAGTGGCATACCAACTGGAACTACCGCCGAACCTTTCTCAGGTTCACGATGTGTTCCATGTGTCACAGCTCCGCCGTTGCTTCAAGGATCCAATCCGAGCTGTGGATCACGAAGTGCTCGAATTGCAGCAAGACCTCTCCTATAAGGAGCATCCGGTCCGCATTCTCGACCAGGCTGAACGCCGCACACGTCAGAAGGCGATGAAGTTTCTCAAAGTCCAGTGGTCGCACCATTCTGAAGATGAGGCCACTTGGGAACGAGAGGATCGTCTGCGCGAAGAATACCCCGCACGGTTTCCTTCTACCTCCTAAATCTCGGGACGAGATTTCTTGTAGTGGAGGAGATTTGTAACACCCTGGGAATCATGCTACAGTAACTCCCTGTGATTAAGCTAATCATGTTGCTAAACAGGGCTTGATCACATTTGAATCACCTTCCTTTCTAACTCCTAGTTCAAACTTCAAATATAATTAAAGTGAAAAATAAAAGTTTTCAAAAACTCAAACAAAAATGTTCAGTGGGTGCCAAATATTACACTGGTAATTATGGTGGAGAGAACACATTTTTATAAAATGCCTAAATGCTTTAAATGAAATAAAACAGAAAAGGGAATAAGCAAATAAAAAGAAAACAGAAACAGTCAGAGAAAAAGAAAAAAAGGAGCAGGCCTCCCCCCCCACTGACCCGGATCCGCTCACTCCCTCGGCCTCTGCGCCTCTCCCCCGGATCCGCGCCGCTCTCCTCTTCCCCATGCCCGACGCGCTCGCCGCCGTTCACCGTCGTTCACACGGCCACCGTACCCACCTCGCCGCCCCAAGGTGTCTCCAAGGACCGCCGTCGCCCGCTGCATCGTCTGGTGCATCCCGTTGGAGACCGGAGCCCCTACAACGAGCACACCGAGCTCGTCTTCCCCGCACGGCCGCCGTCGATCGCCGCCCCGTTTCGCCTCCGACGAGCCTCCCCGAGCACGCTGCCGTCCCCCTACAGCCGCGCGGTGAGCTCCTCTACCTCCTCCCCCTCTCCGCTAGCTCGCCCGCGCTCCGTAGCTGCCCCCCCACGCGCGCCCGAACGCCGCGCCGCGAGGCTCGCCGCCGGCGGGTCTCCGGTGACCAAATGGTCACGGGGTCAAGCCCGTTACACTCCCCGCCGTTTGTAGATGCCCCCCAGCCCCTCCGCTTTTTCGATAGCTCGCCGTAGCCATGTCTCCGTCGAGCACCCGTGCGCGCCGCCGCCTCCGCCGCTCGCCGGCGCCGATTCCGGCCAAGTCCGGCGAAGCCCCGGCCACCACTGGATGCGGCGCTGCGAGTTCTTTCGAATGGGCCTAGCCCCGTTCCTCCCCGAGCCCCGTAGCGCGATTCCGGCCAACTCCGGCGAGGGACCGCCGCGGTTTTGGTCGCCGGAGTTGCGCCGGCGCCGGCCGCCGACGTGGCTGGCCTGGCCCCACCCCCAGTGTCCCTGCCAGTGGCCCCCACGGGCCCAGTTGACTGGGTTGACCCAGTCAACTGCTGACTGGGCAGGCCCAGTCACTGACATGCGGGCCCCGCCGCAGAAATTAAAAAAATAAAGAAAAAGAAAATGTTTTATAAATAAAAATAATTAGTTTAGCTAAACACTCACTGACATGTGGGGCCCATCCCTCTAATTATACTGTTAGATTAGTTTAATTAAGTATTAGACTAACAGAGGCTGACATGTGGGTCCCACTGGACCCACCTGTCTGGTTTGACTGGTCAGCCGACCTGTTGACTTGCTGACGTCAGCATTGCCTCATGCTGACGTCATAATTCATTTTTCTTAATATAAATAATTCCAGAAATTCAAATAAACTTTGAAAATTCATATCTTTTAAACCGTAACTCGGATGAAAATGTTTTCTATATGAAAGTTGCTCAGAACGACGAGACGAATCCGACTACGCAGTCCGTTCATCCACCGCACCTCCCTAACCTATCGAACTAGCAACTTTCCCCCTCCGATCCGTCTGTCCGAAAACGCGGAACATCGGGCATACCTCCCGGATGCCCCCCCCTTCACCGGTACCACCTACTGTCGCGTTAGGGCACCCCTAGCACCGCTCATTGTCATGTCACGCATCGTCATGCTTATGTTTGCATTGTATTTACTGTTTCTTCCCCCTCTTCTCTCCGGTAGACTACGAGACCGACACTGCTGCTGCCCAGTTCGACTACGGAGTCGACGACCCCTCCTACTTGCCAGAGCAACCAGGCAAGCCCCCCCCTTGATCACCAGATATCGCCTACTCTTCTCTATACTGCTTGCATTAGAGTAGTGTAGCATGTTACTGCTTTTCGATATCCTATTCTGATGCATAGCCTATCCTTGCTACTACTGTTGATACCTTTACCTGCAATCCTACATTCTTAGTATAGGATGCTAGATTTCCATCAGTGGCCCTACATTCTTGTCCGTCTGCTGTGCTACACTATCGGGCCGTGATCACCTGGGCGGTGATCGCGGGTATATACTTATAAACTATATACATGACACATGTGATGACTAAAGTCGGGTCGGCTCGTAGGAGTACCCGCAAGTGGATCTTTGTGGCGGAGCGACAGGGCAGGTTGAGACCGCCTAGGTAAGAGGTGGGCCTGGCCCTGGTCGGCGTTCGCGGATACTTAACACGCTTCACGAGATCTTGGTATTTGATCTGAGTCTGGCCATTTGGTCTATAAGCACTAACCATCTACGCGGGAGTAGTTATGGGTATCCCGGCGTCGTGGTATCAGCCGAAGCCTTCGTGACGTCAGCGACTGAGTGGCGCGCGCCGTGTTGGACCGCCTTGACGTAACCGCCGTGATCGTGTGGGTTGCTAGGTCTGCTCGCGGCCGCGTTCGCAACGTGCAGGTGTGCATAGGGCGATGGGCCCAAACCCCTGCGCGCTTAGGATTAGACCGGCGTGCTGACCGCTCTGTTGTGCTTAGGTGGGGCTGCGACGCGTTGATCTTACGAGGCCGGGCATGACCCAGAAAAGTGTGTCCGGCCAATTGGGATCGAGCGTGTTGGGTTATGTGGTGCACCCCTGCAGGGAAGTTTATCTATTCGAATAGCCGTGTCCCTCGGTAAAAGGACGACCCGGAGTTGTACCTTGAGCTTATGACAACTAGAACTGGATACTGAATAAAATACACCCTTCCAAGTGCCAGATACAACCCGGTGATCGCTCTCTAACAGGGCGACGAGGAGGGGATTGCCGGGTAGGATTATGCTATGCGATGCTATTTGGAGGACTTCACTCTATTCTCTTCTATATGGTGCAAGATGGAGATGACCAGAAGCGTAGTCTTCGACAGGACTAGCTATCCCCCTTTTAATTCTGGCATTCTGCAGTTCAGTCCACTGATATGCCCCTTTACACATATACCCATGCATATGTGGTGTAGCTCCTTGCTTGCGAGTACTTTGGATGAGTACTCACGGTTGCTTCTCTCCCTCTTTTTCCCCCTTTCCTTTCTATCTGGTTGTCGCAACCAGATGTTGGAGTCCAGGAGCCAGCCGCCACCGTCGACGACGACTCCCACGGCACTGGAGGTGCCTACTACTACGTGCAGGCCGCTGACGACGACCAGGAGTAGTTAGGAGGTCCCAGGCAGGAGGCCTTGCCTCTTCGATCGCTGCTACTTTTGTGCTAGCCTTCTTAAGGCAAAACTTGTTTAACTTATGTCTGTACTCAGATATTGTTGCTTCCGCTGACTCGTCTGTGATCGAGCACTTGTATTCGAGCCCTCGAGGCCCCTGGCTTGTATTATGATGCTTGTATGACTTATTTATGTTTTAGAGTTGTGTTGTGATATCTTCCCGTGAGTCCCTGATCTTGGTCGTACACATTTGCGTGCATGATTAGCGTACGGTCAAATCGGGGGCGTCACACCTGAACATCCTTTACGCTAAAACCTTGAAGGGGATGGGCATTCCGATGTCAAAGCTTAGTGAAAGCAACATGAGTTTCCATGGTGTTATCCCTGGAAAGAAAGCCGAATCACTCGGCCAGATCACCCTTGACGTGGTTTTCGGTGATTCAAAGAATTACCGTAAGGAAAAGTTGACATTTGAAGTGGTGGATTTCCAAAGTGCTTATCATGCCATTCTGGGCAGGCCTGCTTATGCTTGTTTTCTGGCTCGACCATGTTACGTGTACCTCAAATTGAAGATGCCTGGTCCCAGAGGAGTGATCACAGTCACTGGCAATCGGCAGAAAGCAGAAGAGTGCCTTCAGAAGGGCTCAAAATTTGCTGATGCACAAATGGCAACAGTTGAAATGCAAGAATATCAGAAGAATGCAGATCCGAGTGATTTGCTGCGAGCCAAGAAGCCCGCCATAGATTCTGCATTTCAGTCGTCCGGTGAAACAAAGTCGGTTCACATTCACCCGACCGATCCTAATGCTGCTCCGACTCATATCTCAACAACACTCGACAACAAATAGGAAGAAGCACTCATCCAGTTCCTCCGTGAGAACTGGGACATCTTTGCATAGAAACCTTCTGACATGCCAGGTGTACCAAAGGGACTGGCTGAGCACCGTTTGCGAGTCGATCCGAAAGCAAAACCTGTTAAGGAGTATCTCCATCGGTCCGCCGTGGAGAAGAGAAAGGCAATCGGCGAGGAGGTGGCTCGGCTTCTGGCAGCTGAGTTCATCCACGAAATTTTCCACTCCGAGTGGCTCGCCAATGTTGTCATGGTCCCCAAGAAGGACGATTCACTTCGCATGTGTATTGATTTCAAGCATATCAATCGGGCCTGCGCGAAAGATCATTTCCCTCTCCCCCGCATCGACCAGATTGTCGACTCGACTGCGGGGTGTGAGCGTTTGTCTTTTCTAGACGCATATTTCGGGTATCACACTAGTAGAAAAAGGGGCTTTCGTTCGGGCCTGGCCAGCCCATTAGTCCCGGTTTTTATATGAACCGAGACCAATGGGTGCATTCGTCCCGGTTCGTGAGCCGAGGTGGCCGGCTGGGGCCTCGTGGGCTTTGGTCCCGGTTCGTTTGGAACCTTTTGTCCCGGTTCTAGGCACAAACCGGGACCAATGGGCCTTGCTCCTGGCCCACAACCGTTGGTCCCGGTTCCAGCCACGAATCGGGACAAATGAGTTGCCTATATATATAGCCCATCGCCGGCGAGCAGAGCACTCCACACTGCTATGTTTTTTGCTGACCGGCGAGGGGAGGGCATTTGGGTGCTCTAGCTCACCTCCTATGCACATGAGGTGTTCGATGAAATGTCCGAGCCACACTAGTTAATATTTCTTCTCTCGAAACTTGACCTCCGAGCTCCATTTTCCCCGAGATTTTTCTAGGTTTAGCGGTCCGTTACATCCCGGCCCCGTCTTCACCACCGTCGATCGCCCGCGCCGTTCTCGTCGCCGGCACCACCGTGGTGAGCCTCTTGTTCTTATCTTCTTTCTGAAAGAAAAAAATTCTTACTTCGGATAGATAATTGTCTAATTTTCTTACTTTTATTATTCCTTGTTATTATATAGTGCGATGGTTCTGGTATCCGCCCCTGTCGGCCCTCATCCTGTCTATGATTCGGATGTGGTATATATTATCTTTTTATAACTATTTGGTTTAGTTATTGTTTATGACAATTATGCCGACCAACGTGACATAGATTTTTTTATGTAGGAGGTGGTTGAACCTGAAATTCCAACCGACCCTATTGTCGAGAGGTTAAATTTAGTTGAAGAAGAAAACAATTACTTGAAGGAAAAAATTAAAAAAATTGAGGAGGAGAAGATGATATTGGAGTTGCATGTTGCGGATGTCGTCGATGATCACAAGATCAAGATGGATGCAATGCGGTTGAAGATTAGAAAGATTAGAAAATATGCCATTCATACCGAGGCTTGGTATCATTATGCCGTTGGATCAATTGTTACCTTAGTTGTGATTATGATCGCATTTGTTGTTGCATTGAAAGGTTTTACATAGTTTGAATGTATGGTTTAACTAGAAGCTCTGGAGAGCTATATGTTGTTCAATTTGAACTATGTATGTACTTTGGTTTTAATGTGATGATGAACTACTATTAATTTGGTCACTTATCTATCCATGTTCATTTGTATTGCTTTTCAATTTCAGGGTCTTGTAGCTGAAAAAAATCAGTAAATGCACGAAAAATATCAAATGAAGTCAGAAAGGGTTGAAAATTGATGATGTGGCTTTGAATGGTGCATTTTGAACACAGAAAAACTATGGAGTTCAAATAAGTTCAAAAAATTGAAATCCCTTTGTAACAGACGAGTTTCCGTATGAAGCCCTGATACTTCGAAAGAGATTGTCTGTTTTGTACACGAAGTGCATCCAATTTTTGTCGTAACCTTCTCTACTTTCTTGCACATGCTATGTGGGTCAAATGATGATACCATGCCAACTTTCAACCTTTTCAGAGTTCATTTGAAATGTTTTTCAATTTCAGGGTCATATAGCTCAAAATAATCAGTAAATGCATGAAAAATAACAAATGAAGTCAGAAAGGGTTGAAAATTGATGATGTGGCTTTGAATGGTGCATTTTGAACACAAGGACTTCAAATAAGTTCAAAAAAATGAAATCCCTTTGTAGTAGACGAGTTTCCGTATGAAACGCTGATACTTCGAAAGAGATTGTCCGTTTTGTACACGAAGTGCATCCAGTTTTTTCCGTAGGCCTCTCTACTTTCTTGCACATGCTATGTGGGTGAAATGATGATACCATGCCAATTTTCAACCTTTTCAGAGTTCATTTGTCGTGCTTTTCAATTTCAGGGTCTTATAGCTGAAAAAATCAGTAAATGCACGAAAAATAACAAATGAAGTCAGAAAGGGTTGAAAATTGATGATGTGGCTTTGAATGGTGCATTGAACACAGAAAAACTATGGAGTTCAAATAAGTTCAAAAAAATGAAATCCCTTTGTAACAGACGAGTTTCCGTATGAAGCCATGATACTTCGAAAGAGATTGTCTGTTTTGTACACGAACTGCATCCAATTTTTGTCGTAACCTTCTCTACTTTCTTGCACATGCTATGTGGGTCAAATGATGATACCATGCCAACTTTCAACCTTTTCAGAGTTCATTTGAAATGTTTTTCAATTTCAGGGTCATATAGCTCAAAATAATCAGTAAATGCATGAGAAAAATAACAAATGAAGTTAGAAAGGGTTGAAAATTGATGATGTGGCTTTGAATGGTGCATTTTGAACACAAAAAACTATGGACTTCAAATAAGTTCAAAAAAATGAAATCCCTTTGTAACAGACGAGTTTCCGTATGAAACCCTGATATTTCGAAAGAGATTGTCCGTTTTGTACACGAAGTGCATCCAGTTTATGTTTAGTTTAGTTTTAAGATTAGGAAAATTTCAGATGTATAGTTATATTTATTTAGATGTATAGTTAATTTAGATGTTGTAATTTGTTCATAAAAATTGTGCACTTTTGTATAGAAACTTTTTTTCATATGTACGAAAATGTAGAATGAAAACAAAAACAAACATATAAGAAAAAACAAAGGAAAAAATTAAGAAGGACCCGCGGCGAAGCAAGTCTTTTTTTTAAGGTAGTTCTTTGTTAAAGTGAGGGGGGACGTCCGGAGCACCCCCCGGCCCTCTCGCTCGACCAAAACTCTAGAGGACACCCAAACCCTAGAAAAAAACAATGTCGGTCTCCTACCCCCTCCCGCCGCGCCCCTACCCGATCGACAAACTCTCTTGAGGCCACCCAAATTTACCAAGTTAAAAGAGCATTGTCGTCGAGGCCACCCCGAACCCTTGAAGCGTTGTTGAGGCCACCCCAAACCCTTGAAGCGTTGCGGAGGCCACCCCAAACCCTAGAGATGCGTCGAGGCCAGGCCACTAATATGATTCCTTATTGTGCTTACCTAGCTAGTTCAACGTTTGCCACTAATATATCCATCTGTCATGTTTGAATAATAATTGCCATGTTGTAAATATTTGCAGAAACTATGGATCCGCACCCCCGAGACGAAGCAAAAGAAGCGGTGTTGGGGCAGATAATCGCACACGGAAGTGATGCCGTCTTGTCGTTTCTCAACGACACATGCACCGATGGTCTGGAAATGCAGGATGAAGAAGCAGGCTACGACGATGATCAAACAATGGAGGAGGAAGGACACCGTGATGACGGCTCCGGTGACCGAATGGAGGCAGAAGGACACCGCGATGACGGCTCCGGTGACCGAATGGAGGGGGAAGGACACCGTGATGATGGCTCCAGTGACCGAACGGAGTCCGGCCAGGTATATATATTAATTAATTAAGCATGTGCTGACTATAGCTAATTGATGCATTAATTGTTTTTGGTATGTACACATATTAACTCTCTTCTTTTCTTCTTTTCTAGCCCTCCGGATCGAGCACTACTTCGGTAACAAGACGAGGCCCGAAGAGAAAGTTGCGCGCGGATGAAAGTTACACGATCATCGAAATTGATCGCGCTGGCCAACCGATTGAACCCCTCCGGACCAAGCAAAAATTTAATGCTCAGTGCGGGGTTCTAGTGAGGGACATGATCCCGACCAGCATCGAGCAATGGTTGAAGCCTAAGGACAAAGTCTCTCAGGTGTCTTATGTCAGCGATAGGCAGAAAGCTGATCTTTGGACCGCGCTGCAGGAAAATTTCACCTTCCCGCCAGAGGAGGATCCGGAGAATCCAGTTAAAAAGCCAATGATCAAGGCTTATGCTCTTAAGAAGATGGCTGAGCTATTCAGGAGGTGGAAGAATGAGCTGAAATCATCGTTTGTCGACCAAGACAAGACTCTAGAATTCATCGGCCGATTTGAGAAGATCAAAGATCAGTGGCCCGAATTTGTCACCAAAAAGAAATCTGAGAGAGTAGCGAAGATGTCAGCGACAAACAAGAAAAATGCTGCAAAGAAGAAGCATCACCATCGCACGGGGTCAGGTGGCTACCTGAAAGCCCGGCCGTTGTGGGACAAGGCTGAGAATGACCTCATTGATAAAGGGATCGAACCAGAGACGCGACGCTGGCCAGACCGTTGCAGGACTTGGTTCTTCGGGGTTGGGGGAAAATTGGACCCTGTAACAGGGAAGTGCGTTTGGACCAATGAGCAGCTGAACACACCCATCGAGAAGCTTCAGGAGTATATCGAAAAGGCACAGCAAGGGATGTTCGTTCCGGACAGAGAGAACGACGAGCTCACAGAGGCCCTCGGGAATCCTGAGCACCCCGGACGGACATGAGGCACGCCAGGCTCCCTTTCGTGGAAGGCTGGATTTCCCGACGCAGGCGGTTACAAA
Source organism: Triticum aestivum (assembly GCF_018294505.1). Taxonomy (NCBI): domain Eukaryota; kingdom Viridiplantae; phylum Streptophyta; class Magnoliopsida; order Poales; family Poaceae; genus Triticum; species Triticum aestivum. The sequence continues at coordinate 47,599,540 of NC_057814.1, read as the reverse complement.
CGCCGGGAGAGGAAGAAGAAAAAGGAGTTGACCCAACTACAGGCGCTGCCCGCAAGGGTACAAGCGCTAGAGGAACGAGAGGCAGTTCACGGCACGCGACCTGCCGAAGCTACACCCGAAGCTACCCCGCCATCTCAGCGGAAAAGCAGCATGGCTTCCACGGAGCTGCTTCAGGAGCCTGTCTTCACGGCTCCTGCTAGCTACCCCATAGATGCTATCACGGAGTCTCAGCATTGCCACCTTATGACGCAGTGGATGGAATTGAAAGTCAAGGCGGTTGTTGGCTCTGTTGCACCTCCTGAACCTGGCGCAACTTTTCACTGCCGGCCGATTCCAGAAGGATATGCTAGGGTGATGGTGGATGAAATCACAGAAGGATTTGAGGACCTCCAGCTTGACCACCCTACGGGTGACGGGGAGACTCGGCTGGGTTCTTGTCTGAAGACTCCATGCCTATGGCGGAAGGAGCTCATCAACCTTCCGAACTGAATGCCTCCGCCTCCTCCTCCTCCTCCGGTGAGTCAGGGCACTCCGCCTCCTCCACCGCCTCCTCCTCTGGCGAGTGACGATCAGGGCACTCAGCCTCCTTCTCCGGCGCGTGGCGGCACTCCGCCTGCGCCGGCGCGCCCGAGCAGCCACCAGCCTCCTCCTTCTCCGCCTCGCCAGCAAGGGCGGAAGAGACCCGCTGCCGCCCCGGCTGCTCCGGCGCGTCGTAGTCCTTCTCCTCCGCCTCGTAAGCAAGCACGAAAGAAGACAGCCGCAGTCGCTCCGTCTGCTCCGGCGTCTAGCAGTACAGCCAGAGGTGGGAGGCAATACAGATACGGTCCACCTCTCAAGCCTCTAGAGAAGTTACCGTACGAGATGACCGTGGAAGAAAACAAGAAGATCGTGCAAAAAGAAGTGAAGGACTTCTTTGAAGGGGCGGAAGCAGAGAGACATCCACCTCCGGAGGAGAAGGTAGATCCGGTGAAAGCAAAGCGCACTATCGATGCCCTGAGGAAACCACCAAAGTATCCGCCGAAAACCAACTATGAGCGCATTACGGAAAAGGCATATCTCGAAGCGGAGCGCTCGGGAAGTACTGTCAGTGATCAAAGGTTAAAAGAACGATGAGCAACTGGGAAAAAAATTGCCCAACTCGGCGAACAAGCGAACCAATCGTGCCCCCCGCTCAATGTGTTTAGCGACATTGTCGCTAATGCTCCGGGGATGGTGCCCGGTTATAGCAATCTTGGAGATTACCTGCCCGACGATGTACATTATGATTTCTTGGAGGTGAACGAACACAGATACGAGTACGGGAAGCCTCTCGTCAAAGATGAAAAATCTCTAACAACGATGATGCGAAGTTCCATAATTGGTACATGAAAACCTGCAGAGAGTCTGGGGGGACTAATACTTTGTATCTGAGAGTTGAAGAGGAGCACGACCTCGTTGGAATTGATCTGTTGCATGTTCCATTTGAGGAGTTCTTCCAGTTCTTCAATCAAAAGGCCCTCGATAAATTAACGGTCACTTGCTACTGTCTGTAAGTACTACTTCTGTCATTAAGTCTCTATATATAGCTCAGCTCTTTCATTGCATGTATTTATAATTATCCTCACTATATTATGCAGATTGAAGATCGTCGAGTGCAGAAAAGCAGAAATGTATGATATTGGGTTCATTAACACAAATCTCATAGATGAATTTCAGGTTAAAAAGAGCGCCCAAGATGCCGAGGCCAACTTGCTCAAATCATTGCTAATAAATCAAAACAAAGATTTAATACTCTTTCCTTACAACTTCAAGTGAGTGTTACTGTCGTGTGCATATTCGGTTTCCCTTATTACTCGAGCGAGGTTATAGTAATGTAATTGATGAGTTATGCATGCGTGCGCAGCTTCCACTATATTCTTCTGGAGATTAAGCTTGAGCGGGGACTAGTAACCGTCTTAGACTCGAGATGAAAAGATCCCGAGACCTATGCGGACATGACTAAAATTCTCAACAAGTAAGTTCAATCGATCATTATCGCACCATATCGGCAACTTTTTGTTCATTTCCTGATATCTCAAGTAATAATTATTTTCTTTGTCTTGCAGGGTTTGGAAACAGTTCACCGCAGAAGCTCCGGGACTGCCGAAGGAGCTGCGATATACATACCCGAAAGTAAGTACTACTAGCTAGCTAGTTGCGCGCATCTCCCGTTGATTCTAGCTACTTTCATCAATGCCATTTATAATGCTTCATTATCAGTTTGATTGACCTCTATTTCTCGTAAAGTGCTTGTGGCAGGAACAAGGGAATGATTACTATGGATACTACGTGTGCGAGTTCATCTACAACACGACTTCGAAAGATAAGCGGGGCTACTCTAAAAGACAATATGAAGTGCGTAAGCAATAATATTCACAATTTCATTTTATTACACCATCATTTCTGTTGAGTTTTATTCATATATATGTATTAACCCCCTTCTTCAAATTAGACGTGGCAGATGCGGAATGAACTCCTACCACAAGATCGCACGAAAGCAATTCAAGAGGAATTGGCGGGATTCTTTCTTGACCACGTCATCAATAAAGCCGGAGAATACCATGTGGAAGTTGAGTTCAAATGCTAGGGGATTGTAAGAGATCTTACGTATTGTATATGTATGTAGCCAGTAGTGTGGGATAGATAATACGAAAACTTGTTGTTCGACCAATCTCTCGGAGAAGGAGAGGTCAATCACTTCTCTCGGTATGCATGACGAACTTCTGTACTTAATGGTTTCCTTCATTTTCTTACTAGCTAGCGTGTCGAGGGCCTCTCTATACGTATAGTACGTAGCGTCGACCAAGCACGGAGATAAGAGAGGACACTTCTCTCTATTAATTAATTAGCTACCTAACACAATATATGAAACACCTTAATTAACCATACAAAAACCCCCAAATCCACCCCCCCCCTTCAGAAAAAAAACAAAAACCCTAGCCCCTGAACAGCTGACGCGTGGATGCCTATTGGTCCCAGTTGGTGCCACCAACCGGGACTAAAGGGCCTCCTGCCTGGGCTCGCAGCACCGGCCACGTGGAGGCCCATCTGTCCCGGTTAGTATAAGAACCGGGACTAAAGGCCTAGGCATTAGTAACGACCCTTTAGTCCCGGTTCCCCAACCGGGACAGATGGGCCTTATGAACCGGGACAAATGGCCCTTTTTCTACTAGTGTCATCAGATCTATCTGTATGGACCCGATGAAATAAAAACGGCTTCATCACCCCATTCGGATGCTTTTGCTATGTTACCATGCCATTCGGTCTCAAGAATGCTGGTGCCACATTTATGAGGATGAATCAAAAGTGCATGCTCACTCAAATCAGTCGAAATGTGTGAGGGAGTCCTGGACTAAGGGGTCCTCGGGCGTCCGGCCTGTTATCCATGGGCCGGACTGATGGGCTGTGAAGACGTGAAGGCCGAAGACCGTACCCGTGTCCGCATTGGACTCTCCTTGGCGTGGAAGGCAAGCTTGGCGATCAACTATGAAGATTCCTTCTTGTGTAACCGACTCTTTGTAAACCCTAGATCCCCCCGGTGTCTATATAAACCGGAGGGGTTAGTCCGGAAAGCATATATTCATTACCATAGTCATACAGGCTAGACTTCTAGGGTTTAGCCATTACGATCTCGTGGTAGATCAACTCTTGTAATACTCATATTCATCAAGATCAATCCAGCAGGAAGTAGGGTATTGCCTCCATAGAGAGGGCCCGAACCTGGGTAAACATCGTGTCCCCCGTCTCCTGTTACCATCAATCCTAGACGCACAGTTCGGGACCCCCTACCCGAGATCCGCCGATTTTGACACTGACATTGGTGCTTTCATTGAGAGTTCCACTGTGACGTCGACGAAAGGTTCGATGACTCGCCTTGTCCTTAAAGACAACATCACCTCCGGGGGAGTCCTGGCCCCAGGCCAAACCCTCCGGCTAGGCGGCTTTACCATGATCGCCCGTTCGGCCGTTAAGCCGACGATGACCTCTCAAGCCATCGAAAACCCCCTTCGCATGAACTCCGAACACTCCAAGCAGATGGACCTGACAGAGTTTTCGTCCTTAAACGAGCTCCTAGATCGCATTGCCTCTTTGGGAATCGCCACAGATTACGATCGAATCGGGCCTAAAACCGATCAGGGAGAAACCGAAACTCCACCGGTCACCCACCAGATAGCGGTGGTCGAGGAGCAGGACGACCAGTGTTCGTCGATATCGAAGGACTATGTTAGGACCGCCGATCAGGAGGAACCGGATGCCCACCAACGAAAGGATGCGACCAGCCCTCCGAACATAGAATCGGACAGCGGTCCCAGACAATCAGAAGATACTCGAGAGCCCGGACTGTTAAGCTCGGAAGGTCTTCAGACTCCGGATAATCAGTCAGGTCGGGGTTCGGATTTAATTCCACCCACCCACCCGGACATAGACGCTCTCATGAGCATAAAATGGCAGTCTCAGGAAATGGTCCACCACTTCTGGGCCAGATTCCTCCTTGTCAAGGACAAGGTAAAATATTGCCGTGACGAGGACGCAATATCAGTGTTCTGCAACAATTGCGCGGACGAAGGAATCCTCAACGCCATCAATCGCCGCCGCATACTGAAATTCACTGACTTAGCAACCATCGTACAAAAGTACAGCGCGATGTAGAGCGCCTGGAAAACTCAGGCAGCTCGCTGGGAACCGTCGGTCCCAACTCAACTCCCCCTACAGGCGAAGAGGGCGCACCCCCGTGGCACCGTTCTGGAGGGGTGGCTCAATGGCCCATGCAAAATACATACAACACCAGATACCGTGGCAACCCACAGCCTTAGAGCATGTTGGATACTACGACAGGTAGCCAAGAGCGGCGAGGACATCCTTATCAAGGACGCCCCAGAACATCATCCCCCAGAAGACAATGACTCAAGAGTATTGACGGTCTTCGAGACATTCGCTTCAAACAACAAACACAAAAGGGCACTTCGCGAGCTCGCCGAAGTCTGCCAAATCGCTACAATAAACCCTTGGAACGACACGGCTATAACATTTAACGCCGGTGATGAACCAAAGTACAGAACAATCCAGGTGCCAGCCGCGTTAGTCCTCAGTCCCATCATGGACGGGTTTCGACTTACCAAGGTCCTCATGGACCGGCAGCGGGCTAAACCTCATTTACGAGGACACACTCCATAAAATGGAAATAGACAGGAGCCGCATCAAGCAAAGTAACACAACCTTGCAAGGAATTATTCCCGGTCGGGAGGCGCGGTGCGCGGGCAAAATCACACTTGACGTAGTATTTGGCATGCCGGAGAACTATCGGTCCAAAGAAATAACTTTCCAAGTGGCCCCTTTCAGCAGCGATACCACGCCTTGTTAGGGCGGGATGCTTTTACACGCTTCCAAGCTATACCTCATTACGGGTATATGAAACTCAAAATGCCCGGACCAAACGGTATAATCACTCTCGTCAGTGATCCGGACATAGCACTCCACGCTGAAAACAAAACCGCATCCCTGGCCCTGGAGGCGTTATCCGAAGCCCTCGCGGCCGAAGAATTAAGCGCACTACGCTCCACGGTGGACAGGGACGATGTGATCCTTGACAAACGCCCCAAATCCACCTCCTTCAAACCAGCAGAAGAAATAGTCAAATTCCATGTCCACCCAACGGACCCCAAGAAGACAACATCTATCAGAGCTCAACTGAACCCAACGGTTGACGCCGCACTATGAGAATTCCTGCGCGAAAACTTGGACATATTCGTCGGGCACCCTTCGGATATGCCAGGGATCCCATGCAAGTTGGCCGAGCACAGCCTCAATATACTAAAGGGATTTAAACCGGTTAAGCAAACACTGCGGCGCTTTTCCGAACCCAAGCGGCAAGCCATGTGGGAGGAGCTGGCCAAGCTTATCGAGGCCGGATTCATTAGAGAAATCAAACATCCGGACTGGCTGGCAAACCTGGTGATGGTACCAAAGAAGGATAAATCCTGGCGCCTGTGCGTCGATTTTAAGGACCTCAACAAGGCATGCCCTAAGGATCCCTTCCCCCTTCCCCGCGTCGATCAAATCATTGACGCCACCGCAGGACACGACTCTTTGTGTTTCCTCGATGCATATTCCGGATACCATCAAATCAAAATGAAGGAGTCCGATCAAGCTGCAACATCATTTATTACCCCATACGGGCCATTCTGCTTCAACACTATTCCCTTCGGGCTCAAGAACGCCGGCGCCACATACCAACGCATGATTCAAACATGCCTGGAGAAACAGATCTGCAAGATAGTAGAAGCTTACGTCGAAGACGTCGTCATCAAAACTAAGCACGTCGAAACACTAATAGACGACTTACGTCTTACATTCGACAACCTCCGTGCGTATGACATTAAACTCAACCCGGAAAAGTGTGTCTTCGGTGTCCCCGCTGGAAAGCTGCTGGGCTTCATTGTTTCCAATAGAGGAATAGAAGCAAACCCAGCTAAAATCCGAGCTCTGTCATAGTTGGCTAGGCCAACAGACCTCAAACAAGTCCAGAAACTAGCTGGTTGCGTGGCAGCATTAAGTCACTTTATCTCCAGATTAGGAGAAAAGGCACTACCACTCTATCGCCTCTTACGGCGCACTGATAACTTCGAATGGACAGACGCGGCGACTGCCGGACTGGAGGAAATAAAGGCCCTCCTAGCAAGCAACCCAATCCTGCCCGCACCAAACGCTGGCGAACCCATGTTGCTATACACATCGGCAACACATCAGGTGGTGAGCGCCGTGCTCTTTGTCGAACGAGAATAGGACGGACACAAATTCCCACTTCAAAAACCAGTATACTACGTATCTACTATCCTCACACCATGCAAATCGCGGTACCCCCACTACCAAAAGATAGCATACGCGGTCTTCATGGCATCCCGCAAGCTACGACATTACTTCCAGGAGTGTTCAATCACGGTGGCTTCTGAGGTCCCACTCAATGACATAATCAACAACCGCGATGCAACGGGGAGAATCGCCAAATGGGCCATAGAGCTACTTCCATTTGACATAACATACAAGCCATGCCGAGCCATCAAATCCCAAGTGCTGGCTGACTTCGTCGCTAAATGGACAGAGGCCGAACTCCCTAAAGAGTACGGCGCATATTCCAATTGGGTTATGTGTTTTGACGGCTCCAAAATGTTGGCAGGGCTGGGAGCAGGAGTCGTGTTAACGTCCCCCACTGGAGACGTCGTCCAGTATGTACTCCAGATATTATACACAGACTCCAACAACGCAGCCGAATACAAGGCCCTACTTCATGGTCTTCGGATGGCCGTATCCATGGGCATACAGTGCCTGGAGGTGCGCGGGGACTCGAACCTCGCCATATCCCAAATAAACGGCGACTTTGATGCCAAAGATCCAAAGATGGTAGCTTATCGTAATGCCATATTAAAAATGTCAACTCGGTTCGAAGGACTGGAATTTCATCATGTCGCCCAAGAAAGTAATCAAGCGGCAGACGTCCTTGCTCACATCGGCGCTAAGCGCGACCCCATCCCACCTAACATCTTCCTGGAAAGGATTTTCAAGCCATCCATGGCATGGCAAGGGGAGGGCGACAACAATCGTCCAGATCCGAATACAACTCCAAATCCCGAACACACCGATAGTATCGGGGGCTCAGCCACCAAAATAACACCGTCGGCCCATCTCATCATGGCAGTCATTGCTCCATGGACCGAACCTTTCTTGGCCTACATTAATAGGAAGGAGCTTCCCAAAGACCAGAATGAGGTTCGCCGCATTGTCCGGTGTTCGAAGGCCTACAAGGTTCATGATGGAGAGCTCTACAAGAAAAGTACTACCGGAGTACTTCAAAGATGTATCTCCGAAGAGGAGGGGCGACAGCTCTTAACGGAAATTCACGCCGGTCTCGATGGACACCACGCCGCAGCTCGGGCCCTCGTTAGCAAGGCCTTCCGTACTGGGTTTTATTGGCCAACAGCCCGAGCAGACGCACAGGACCTCGTCCAACGCTGCGTCGGATGCCAACTCTTCGCCAACCAAAGCCACATGCCCCCAACTGCCTTTCAAACTATCCCGATTAGTTGGACTTTCACGGTCTGGGGACTAGACATGGTCGGACCCCTTAAAGGGGGAAGCCATAAGAAAAAATATCTACTGGTCATGGTGGACAAATTCACTAAGTGGAGAGAGGCTAAACCGGTCAACACGCTGAGTCCGGCCCGGTGATAGAATTCATATCTAGTGTGGTGCACCGTTATGGTGTTCCACACAACATCATCACTGACAACGGCTCTAATTTCACAGCTGACGAGGTAAAAACCTGGTGCACTAATCTTGGCATTAAACTAGATTACGCCTCCGTCTACCACCCGCAAACCAACGGTCAAGTCGAACGAGCCAACGGTCTTATTATGAGCGGCATCAAACCCAGACTAGTGCGGTCTTTGAAAGAATCAGACAAGCACTAGGTTGAGGAGCTCGACTCCGTACTCTGGGGGCTGCGGACCACGCCCAACCGTACTACCGTATACACACCTTTCTTCATGGTGTATGGTGCAGAGGCTGTGTTCCCCTGTGATATTATACATGACTCACCTCAAGTGCGTATGTACGAAGAGAAAGAAGCCGAGTTGGATCGGCAGGACGGCCTAGATGCCCTGGAGGAGGAGCGCGATGTCGCCAAAGCCCGTTCAGCATTTTATCAACAGCAGGCTCGAAGATATCAAAGCAGAGAAGTACGGGCCAAGACTTATAATGTTGGCGAACTCGTTCTACGCTTGCCGGAGAAGAAAAAGGACAAACTCAAGCCCAAATGGGAGGGTCCATTCATAATTGACGAAGTTCTTACCGGAGGAGCGTACCGTCTTCGTGATGCGTCAGACAATCGCCTAGAGCCAAACTCCTGGAACGCAGCCAGACTCCGAAGGTTCTATGCCTAGCGCCGAATTCTTTGTTCGTCTCCTTCTCCTTTATAGTTTCCATTACTTTTTCTCTCTTTTCCACCTTTATTTTTTCGCTTTAAAGCTCTCATACAACTCGACCGTACAACACTGACATACACATCTTCAAATTTGTACGCCCACCATACCTAGGGGCTTCTGGGATAAGCTTTTTATTATTCCTTGAGCATCAAGCTCTTTGCATATGCGTTTTCTTCCATATGCAACTTTTCTTCACCATTATATGCATCGATATGACTTAAGTTTTGGCCAAGCTGGGTTGCCTGACTCTTGTGATTTTGCCCTACGTTCCCGTTAGTTCGGCTAGGGCATAAAGGGAGCACCTCTGTTATTGTTACTGCCGGGTCATTCGGATGTGTACCTCAGACTGGGTGAAGCCGAAAGCTAGCGTTCTTAAGGGAATATTCGGTCGGTGAATTAAAGACGTTTTGTATTCCATCACGAACCCCCAGAAGTTATTTACACTGTGATTTTCCCATCACAATTCGGACATGTACATTAAATACATGCACACCCAGGGAAAGGAACCCTTAACGGAACTATTCTCTCTGGAAGATGCTTCTTACAATCTCAATGTAATATAACATAGCTAGCCGGATACAACTTGTCTGGCCTAGTTTTCCATGCATACCCTGGCCTATTCGGCCGCGACGGTATTCGGAAACACTCGGCACCTTCGGGTCCGGAGGTTGAAGCGAAAAGGTCTGCCATGACAAATGATATACAATTCAGCTAGAGTTCCACATGGTGACGAAAGTACATAGTCACTTGGGCTCGAACATTTCCTCCTCTATACCATCCAACGGGCAGTCTAACTTACAATCCTGTTGGGAATATTTGGCAGCCACCTCTACTTGGTCATATACTAAACTAACGGGAATTTCTTCCCCATTTGACCCTAGCGATCCAACCCGGGCCTTGTGATTAGGATCCAGCTTGGTATATCGTGTTTTCACCATGGCCCAGGCCTCTCGCGCACCCTCTCGGCAGGCCGATATCTTCCATAGTCGGATACGCTGCCGAGCTCCCTTGAACAGCTCTACAAGCTCCTCCATAGTTCCCGGAGGGGAGGCGGATGGCCATAAGGCCTTGGCAACACTCCGCATAGCCAGCCGAGCATGCTCGTGCACTTGCGACAGTCTTTACAGCAGATCACTTGAAGAGCCGGACACCTCCTCTTCAGGACGGCCTGTCAATATACCTGCAATCATAACTATCTCCGTTCCATTTATCTCTGAACTACTCTAAAAATAGTTCGGATACATACTAAATATGCCGCCCCGCAGCTTCTTGTTCTCCTTCACGGAGTCGGCTAGCTAGGCCCGCACATCTTTCAACTCTTCACCCAATGTAGTGTTGGAATCCTGTAGCTTTTTCTCGTCCCTGACGCGGGTCAGCACACACTCGCCTACGGCATGTTGCCTTTTCGCCTCTCTTTCTCTCTCTTGGGCGATCTTCAACTTCTCTTCAAGTTGATCAGGCGACCCTATTATGCGATCAGCAGCAGTATCAGCACATTTGGTATATAATTATTGTTCCTCGATGGAGGGGAACGTTACCAGAAGACGACTTCTTGAAGTTTTCCAGTTCGGTGGCAGCAGCATTTAGCTGCGCCCGACACTGCTCCAGCTCTTGAGCTAGCAGGCCATTCTTCTCTGTAAGGACCTGGTCGCACAACGATCCTTAAATCAGTTGTGCCAACTGCTTTCAGTCTCGGGGGCTACGGGCATATGGTCAACCTTTTTTGGACAAAGAAAACTTACCTGCACATCCGCCAAATATTGCTTCGTGGCTCTTCTAAGCCCATCTCGAGTAGCTCGGATGTATGCGTCGCCCGAGCTAAAGGTATTGAATGCCCCTTCCGAGAACTTAGGGTCCCGTAAGACCGCCCTACAGCGCCGATGATTCATGGCGCTCTCTACCTCCGAGTTGGTAATGGACATATTTTCTGAACCCTCGGCCGATGGACAGTCCGGCATTGTTCCCACACTGGCCCCTGTCTCTCCGCCTGGATCTAAATCCCGGTTGTCGGGAGCACGACCGGCCGGGCCTCCGGACACAGTTCGGCAAACCTTTTTCCTGTAAATCAAACAAACGCACAGGTCACAGTTGGATGCGGCCGCTGACAAAACATATTTATCCATACCTCCTTGATGAAGGCCTGGTTGTGTCTTCACCGGCCTTCCTCTTCGAAGGCCTGCCCGGCGCAGGAACCGATCTCTTCGGAATCGTCGAACGCCTCCCCTATGGAACGCGAGACAGTGTGGTGGGTGAGGCAGAATAAAAGCACTCTTTTAGAGAAGGTGTCTCTTGATTACTTACCTGTGAAGCAGGAAGAAGGCCAGGGTAGTCGGCGATGATGGCCACTTCTGTGCCATCATAGCTCGTCTGGTAAAACACTCCCTCGGCGAGCACCACGAATATATCCGGATCCTCCTCAAATCCAGGATCAAGCTCCCGGTTGTGGTTCTCCGGCTATGGGGCGGGACTATGAAGTCCTTCGGTGACCTTTCGCTAGTGCTGTCATAACAAACGGATTTGAAATTTATCAAAAGTAATCCGGCAAGGGAAGGAGTGAAACAGAGGGGTGGAAGCTTACCCAACTGGGAGGATCATACATAGAATACCCGTCTTTGCGCTTGATGCGAAGAAATTCCTCTTCCTCCCCTTTAAACAGCTCGGCCAATATCTTGGCCAGAGCGGTGGGAGTATCCGGACCTTTCCGGCCACAGCGGGAGGCGTCATCCTCTCCATTGTAGTGCCAAATTGGCAGCCCTCTGTATTGTAACGGCTGAACCCCTCACACTATGGAGGTCGCCATTACCTCGATTATTGTGAGTTTGGACTAAGCTAGTGTCTTTATCTTGCTCATGAGCTGACGAACTTCTGCATTGTCATCCTCTTCATGACTCCAGGGATGCCAACTGTGGCGTTTCTTCAGCGGAACGCTCGCGAACTCAGGAAGACCCTTTCGAACTGGGTCAGGAAGTGCGACGTCCTCAATATAGAACCATTCGGAAGGCCATTCGTCAGACGCCTTCCTTGGTGTGCCGGACAGATATCCGGTGTCGGCAATGCGCCATACTTCGGCTCCACCCACTTCAAATATTGACCCCTCATGATTACGCGGGACAAGGTAGAACAACTTCCTCCACAGCTCAAAATGGGCCTCGATGCCCAGGAATAATTCGCATAAAGCGACATAACCCGCAATGTGCAGAATGGAGGCAGGGGTGAAGTTATGCAACTGAAGGCCATAGTATTCCAGAAGCCCTCGGAGTAACGGATGGATGGGCAATCCGACGCCTCTTAGCAGGTAGGGAATGAAACATACTCGCTCTCCCCCGGATGGATTGGGAAAGTCCTCTGCCTGAGTCTCACCGTTGAAGGAGTCTAGCCCCGCTCGAACAGGGACTAGATCTGCAGGGGAAAATAATCCCTGCGTTTGCAACTTCGTCAGTTGACTGTGGGATACTCAACACTTCTCCCACTCGCCTTTCTCTGGGCCGGAATGGGTGGAGGAACCGAGGGCGCTAGCCATGCTGGAATGGTTTCTCCTAAGCAGTCTCCGGGGATTTTTCTCTGCGTGGTGCCAAACGGATCTAGGATCCAATCTCTTTAATAGGCGCTCTTCTTTGCATGAACGGGGTGTTATCTACAAAAATACCCTGACCTTCCACCTTCGCTCGACACATGGAAAACAAAGTTATTTAACGCGCAGAAGCCGAGGGGAGCGACATTGGATCAATGACCGAATACATTACTTGGAGATCTTTAAAGGAGGAACCTGCCTTGCAATGCCGAAGACAATTTGTGTGCCGAACACCTCGCTATTGAAGACTGGTTCGGGGGCTACTGAGGGAGTCCTGGACTAAGGGGTCCTCGGGCGTCCGGCCTGTTATCCATGGGCCGGACTGATGGGCTGTGAAGACGTGAAGGCCGAAGAATGTACCCGTGTTCGGATTGGACTCTCCTTGGCGTGGAAGGCAAGCTTGGCGAACAACTATGAAGATTCTTTCTCATGTAACCGACTCTTTGTAAACCCTAGATCCCCCCGGTGTCTATATAAACCGGAGGGGTTAGTCCGGAAGGCATATATTCATTACCATAGTCATACAGGCTAGACTTCGAGGGTTTAGCCATTACGATCTCATGGTAGATCAACTCTTGTAATACTCATATTCATCAAGATCAATCCAGCAGGAAGTAGGGTATTACCTCCAGAGAGGGCCCGAACCTGGGTAAACATCGTGTCCCCCGTCTCCTGTTACCATCGATCCTAGACGCATAGTTCGGGACCCCCTACCCGAGATCTGCCGGTTTTGACACCGACAATGTGGAAGCTTATATGGATGACATTGTGGTTAAGTCACGCAAAGGTTCCGACCTGCTGACTGACCTCGCTGAAACCTTTGCCAATCTAAGGATTACTCGGTTTCCTCGTTTCCAAACGAGGGATCGATGCGAACACAGAAAAGGTTGGTGCCATTCTCCGAATGAAACTCCCTGTGCGTGTGCATGACATTCAGAAGCTCACTGGTTGTTTGGCCGCTTTGAGTCGATTCATATCTCATCTCGGTGAAAAGGCATTGCCTCTTTACCGACTGATGAAGAAGTCTGATAAGTTCGAGTGGACTCCTGAAGCTGACGCAGCGTTTGCAGAGCTCAAAGCCCTGCTTTCCACCCAACCGGTGCTTGCTGCCCCAGTCAGCAAAGAGCCTCTGTTGCTTTATATTGCAGCCACTCGACAAGTTGTCAGTACAGTACTCACAGTCGAGCAGGAAGAAGAAGGTAAAGCCTACAAAGTTCAACGCCTAGTGTACTATATTTCTGAAGTCTTGACTCCATCCAAGCAGAGATATCCGCATTATCAGAAGCTTATTTATGGAATTTATCTGACCGCGAAGAAGGTTGCACATTATTTTTCTGATCATTCCATTACAGTCGTCAGCGACGCACCATTGTCTGAAATTTTGAACAACAGAGATGCAACTGGTCGAGTGGCAAAATGGGTGATTGAACTCCTTCCATTGGATATCAAGTTTGAGGCAACGAAAGCAATCAAGTCCCAGGCAATAGCAGATTTCCTCGCCGAGTGGATTGAGCAGCAACAACCGACTCAGATTTACTCGGAGCATTGGACTATGTTCTTTGATGGATCCAAGATGCTGAATGGTTCTGGTGCTGGGGAAGTACTGGTATCCCCCGAGGCGACAAGCTCAGATATGTTCTCCAGATTCACTTTGATTCCTCCAACAACGAAGCTGAATATGAAGCACTTCTGTATGGGTTGCGTATGGCCATTTCACTCGGCGTCCGTCGCCTAATGGTCTACGGCGACTCAGATTTAGTGGTCAATCAAGTGATGAAGGAGTGGAACGTCAGAAGCCCAGCTATGACTGGTTATTGTAATGCAGTAAGAAAGCTAGAAAAGAAGTTTGAAGGGCTAGAGCTCCACCACATTCCCCGACTGAAGAACCAAGCGGCCGATGATCTGGCAAAGATAGGTTCCAAGAGGGAGCCCATTCCCAGCAATGTGTTCTTGGAGCACCTTCACACACCATCATTTCAAGAAGATCCCTTCATAGAAGAGCCCCCACAACCTAAGAGTTCCGCTGATCCGATTGAGGTTGAAATCCCAGTTTTGGTCGACTTGATCATGGAAATTTTGGTCGTCATACCCAATTGGACAGTGTCGTACATTGCAAATATTCTCAGGAAAGAGCTCCCAGAGGATGAAGAAGAGGCCCGTCAGATTGTCCGTCGATCCAAAGCCTTCGCAGTAATGGGTGGACAGCTTTACAGAGAAAGTATTACTGGAGTCGCCCAGAAGTGCATTACACCAGAAGAAGGTCGAGTGATCCTCAACGACATCCACTCGGGGACCTGTGGTCATCATGCGTCCTCTCGGGCCATCCTGGCCAAAGCATACCGAGCGGGATTTTATTGGCCGTGTGCGAATGAAATGGCAAAAGATATAGTCGACAAATGTGAAGGTTGTCAGTTCTATTCCAACATGTCCCACAAGCCTGCATCAGCCCTGAAGACCATTCCACTCGTCTGGCCTTTTGCTGTTTGGGGATTAGATATGGTCGGACCTCTTAGGACTGCAAGGAGTGGCTTCACCCATGTGCTTCTAGCAGTCGACAAGTTCACCAAATGGATTGAGGCTAAACCTATCAAAAACCTCGAAGCAAGTACTGCTGTCAGCTTCATCAGGGAGTTAACATTCAGATATGGGGTTCCACACAGCATCATTACAGATAATGGGTCGAACTTCGATTCCGATGAGTTCAGAGCTTTCTGCACTTCCCAAGGCACTCGGGTCGACTATGCTTCGGTCGCCCATCCCCAGTCGAATGGGCAAGCCGAAAGAGCAAACGGGTTGATTCTCAAGCATGCAGCAAGCGCTTGGGTTGATGAGCTTCCATCAGTACTTTGGGGATTGAGAACAACTCCTAATAGGTCGACTGGCCGAACCCCATTCTTCTTGGTCTATGGAGCTGAAGCGGTGCTTCCGTGTGACTTACTTCACAATGTTCCCCGAGTCGAACTTTTCTCAGAAGCCGAAGCAGAACAGGCTCGGCAAGATGCAGTTGATCTCTTGGAGGAGGAAAGAGAGATAGCCCTGATCCGTTCGGCCATTTATCAGCGAGACCTTCGTCGATTCCACGCCAGAAACGTGAGAGGTCGAGCATTTCAAGAGGGGGACTTGGTTCTTTGAGTGGACCAGCAACGACCACACAAGCTCGCCCCTGCTTGGGAAGGCCCCTTCATCATCACCAAAGTGCTCCACAACGGAGCATATCGCCTCTACAATGTGGAGCACAATAAAGACGAGCCACGTGATACGTCTCCAACGTATCTATAATTTTTGATTGTTCCATGCTATTATATTATCCATCTAGGATGTTTTATATGCATTTATATGCTATTTTATATGATTTTTGGGACTAACCTATTAACCCAGAGCCCAGTGCCAGTTTCTGTTTTTTCCTTGTTTTTGAGTATCGCAGAAAAGGAAAACCAAACGAAGTCCAATTGACCTGAAATTTGACGGAGATTATTTTTGGACCAGAAGAAGCCCACGGAGCATTGGAGATGGACCAGAAGAGTCCCGGGCTGCCCATGAGGGTGGGGGCGCGCCCACCCCCCTGGGCGTGCCCCTGCCTCGTGGACAGCCCGGAAACCCCCCTGACTTGTTCCCGACGTCAATACCTCTCATATATGCCCAAACTTTCAGAAAGAAACCTAGATCGGGAGTTTCGCCACTGCAAACCTCCAGAGCCACCAAAAACCAATCTAGACCTGTTCCGGCACCTTGCCGGAGGGGGGAATCCCTCTCTAGTGGCGATCTTCATCATCCCGTTGCTCTCCATGACGAGGAGGGAGTAGTTCACCCTCGGGGCTGAGGGTATGTACCAGTAGCTATGTGTTTGATCTCTCTCTCTCTCGTGTTCTTGATTTGGCACGATCTTGATGTATCGCGAGCTTTGATATTATAGTTGGATCTTATGATGTTTCTCCCCCTCTACTCTCTTGTAATGGATTGAGTTATCCCTTTGAAGTTATCTTATCGGATTGAGTCTTTAAGGATTTGAGAACACTTGATGTATGTCTTGCATGTGGTTACCTGTGGTGACAATGGGATATTCACGTGATCTACTTGATGTATGTTTTGGTGATAACTTGCGGGTTCAGTGACCTTGTGAACTTATGCATAGGGGTTGGCACACATTTTCGTCTTGACTCTCCGGTACAAACTTTGGGGCACTCTTTGAAGTTCTTTGTGTGGTTTGAATAGATGAATCTGAGATTGTGTGATGCATATCGTATAATCATACCCACGGATACTTGAGGTGACATTGGAGTATATAGGTGACATTAGGGTTTTGGTTGATATGTGTCTTAAGGTGTTATTCTAGTACGAACTCTTGAATAGATCGATCCGAAAGAATAACTTTGAGGTGGTTTTGTACCCTACAATAATCTCTTTGTTTGTTCTCCGCTATTAGTGACTTTGGAGTGACTCTTTGTTGCATGTTGAGGGATAATTATATGATTCAATTATGTTCTTATTGTTGAGAGAACTTGCACTAGTGAAAGTATGAACCCTAGGCCTTGTTTCCTAGCATTGCAACACCGTTTATGCTCACTTTTATAATTAGTTACCTTTCTGTTTTTATATTTTCAGATTACAAAAACTTATATCTACCATCCATATTGCACTTGTATCACCATCTCTTCGCTGAACTAGTGCACCTATACAATTTACCATTGTATTGGGTGTGTTGGGGACACAAGAGACTCTTTGTTATTTGGTTGCAGGGTTGTTTGAGAGAGACCATCTTCATCCTACACCTCCCACGGATTGATAAACCTTAAGTCATCCACTTGAGGGAAATTTGCTATTGTCCTACAAACCTCTGCACTTAGAGGCCCAACAACATCTACAAGAAGAAGGTTGCGTAGTAGACATCAAGCTTTTTCTGGCGCTGTTGCCGGGGAGGTGAGTGCTTGAAGGTATATCTTTAGATCTTGCAATCGAATCTTTTAGTTTCTTGTTTTATCACTAGTTTAGTTTATAAAAGAAAACTACAAAAAATGGAATTGAGGGTGCCTCATATGCTTCATCTTTTTAATGTCTTCCGTGAAAATAAGGATTTCGATAATTGTGCCAATGTGTTAGAAGAAGAATGCATTAAAATGTTTGGCACTAAATCTTTGAATGATGAGCATGATTGCTATGTTGTTAGTATGAATTCTTTGAATACCCATGATGCTAATGATATGCAAAGCCACAAGCTTGGGGATGCTATGTTTGATGAAGATGATATGTTTAGTCCCCCAAGTTTTGACGAGCAAATTTATTATGATGAAAGAATGCCTCCTATTTATGATGATTATTGTGATGACACATATGCTATAAAGAATAAAGATAACCATGAAACTTTTCATCATGATTTTAATTTTCAATTGGATTATGCTTCACATGATAATTATTTTGTTGAGTTTGCTCCCACTACTATTCATGAGAAGAAGTTTGCTTATGTGGAGAGTAGTAAAATTTATATGCTTGTGCATCATGAAAATAATGCTTTATGTGATGGTTATATTGTTGAATTCATTCATGATGCTACTGAAAATTATTATTAGGGAGGAACATATGCTTGTAGGAATTGCAACTAATATCAAGTTTCCTCTCTACGTGTTGAAAATCTTAAAGCTATGCTTGTTTTACATTCCTATGCTAGTTGATTCTTGTTCCCATAAGTTGTTTGCTCACAAAATCCCTATGCATAGGAAGTGGGTTAGGCTTAAATGTGCTAGTCATATGCTTCATGATGCTCCCGTTATGTTTCAATTCTTATCTTTTATGTGAGCATCATTGTCATCATCATGCCTAGCTAAAAAGGCAATAAAGAAAAGCGCTTGTTGGGAGACAACCCAATATTTACCTTTACTGTTTTTGTGTGTTCACATGATTATGCTACTGTACTAATCATGTTTTATAGCTTTTGTCTCAATAAAGTGCCAAGTAATACCTTTAGGATAACCTACGGTGATAGTTATTCGATCTTGCTGTAAAAAACAAAAACTTTGTGCGCATGAGATTAGTTTTCATAAATCACAGAAACGTGATTTTCAGTTGATTCTTTTTTCAGTAGATTAATAAACAAATTATATAGGACTTCCTAATTTGGTAGAAATTTTGGGGTTCCATAAGTATACGTTTGATACAGATTACTACAGACTGTTCTGTTTTTGACAGATTCTGTTTTCTATGTGTTGTTTGCTTATTTTGATGAATCTATGAGTAGAATCGGAGGGTATGAACCATAGAGAAGTTGGAATAAAGTATATATTACACCAATATGAATTTATAATGAGTTCACAACAGTACCTAAGTGGTGGTTTTATTTTCTTATACTAACGGAGCTTACAAGTTTTCTGTTGAGTTTTGTGTTGTGAAGTTTTCAAGTTTTGGGTAAAGATTCGATGGACTATGGAATAAGGAGTGGCAAGAGCCTAAGCTTGGGGATTCCCAAGGCACCCCAAGGTAATATTCAAGGACAACCAAGAGCCTAAGGTTGGGGATGCCCCGGAAGGCATCCCCTCTTTCGTCTTCGTCTATCGGTAACTTTACTTGGAGCTATATTTTTATTCACCACATGATATGTGTTTTGCTTGGAGCGTCATTTTATTTTGTTTTCTTTTGCTTGCTATTTGAATAATATCTCAAGATCTGAAATTATTAAATGTTAGAGAGTCTTCACATAGTTGCATAATTATTCGAATACTCATTGATCTTCACTTATATCTTTCGGAGTAGTTTGTCATTTGCTCTAGTGCTTCACTTATATCTTTTTGGAGCACGGCGGTGGTTTTATTTTGAAGAATTAGATGAACTCCCATGCTTCACTTATATTATTTTGAGAGTCCTAAACACCATGGTAATTTGCTTTGGTTATGAATTTAGTCCCAATATGATGGGCATCCAAGAGGGATATAATAAAAAAATTCATATAAAGTGCATTGAATACTAAGAGAAGTTGGATTCTTTATGATTGTTTTGAGATATGAAGATGGTGATATTAGAGTCATGCTAGTAGAGTAATTGTGAATTTGAGAAATACTTGTGTTGAGGTTTGCAAGTCCCGTAGCATGCACGTATGGTAACCGTTGTGTGACAAATTTGAAGCATGAGGTATTTCTTTGATTGTCTTCCTTTGTGTGGAGGTCGGGGGCGCGCGATGGTTAACTCCTACCAACCTCCCCCATAGGAGCATGCGTGTAGTGCTTGGTTTTGATGACTTGTAGATTTTTGCAATAAATATGTGAGTTCTTTATGACTAATGTTGAGTCCATGGATTATACGCACTCTCACCCTTCCATCATTGCTAGCCTCTTCGGTACCGTGCATTGCCCTTTCTCACCTTGAGAGTTGGTGCAAATTTCGCCGGTGCATCCAAACCTCGTGATATGATATGCTCTATCACACATAAACCTCCTTATATCTTCCTCAAAACAGCCACCATGCCTACCTATTATGGCATTTCCATAGCCATTCCGAGATATATTGCCATGCAACTTTCCACCGTTTCATTTATTATGACACGCTTTATCATTGTCATATTGCCTTGCATGATCATGTAGTTGACATCGTATTAGTGGCAAAGCCACCATGCATAATTTTTCATACATGTCACTCTTGATTCATTGCCCATCCCGGTACACCGCTGGAGGCATTCATATAGAGTCATATTTTTTTCTAGTATCGAGTTGTAATCATTGAGTTGTAAATAAATAGAAGTGTGATGATCATCATTCATAGAGCATTGTCCCAAAAAAAGAAAAAAATAAAATAAAAAGGAAAGGCCAAATAAAAAAGAAAGGCCCAAAAAAAGAAAAAAAAATAAAAAAATAAAAAGGGACAATGCTACTATCCTTTTTCCACACTTGTGCTTCAAAGTAGCACCATGATCTTTATGATAGAGAGTCTCTTATTTTGTCACTTTCATATACTAGTGGGAATTTTTCATTATAGAACTTGGCTTGTATATTCCAACAATGGGCTTCCTCAAATGCCCTAGGTCTTCGTGAGCAAGCAAGTTGGGTGCACACCCACTTACACTACTAGGGAAAACCTTATACACAGCATCTTAGCAGTAGCGTTGGACAAAATCGTGCGCTACTGCTACTTAGTAGCAGCGCGCGTAAATAAACCGCGCTACTGCTATAACTTTAGCAGTAGCGCGTACAAGCAAAAAGCGCTGCTGCTATGTTTGAACTGGGCGCCCATGTCTAGCCCAACTTAGTAGCGCGTATCCTCGCACAGCGCTACTGCTATTCTCCTTAGATGTAGCGCTTTTCTCGCACACGCGCTAATACTAACCCTACCTTATCCTCCCCACGCGGCCGACCCTCTCTCACTCACTCACTCTCCCTCTCAGTCACTCTCGCCAACGCCGATACCCGTCGTCCGTCCTCCACCGAGGTACTCCCTCCTCCTCCCACCGCGCCCTCCTCCCTCCTCCTCCCACCGCGCCCTCCTCCCACCGCGCCCTCCTCCCTCCGCCTTCGGCCGCCCCCTCCTCCCTCCTCCCTCTTCCGCCGGCAGCCCTCCTCCCACCGCTCCTTCCTCCTCCTCCTCCGGCCGGCGCCTCCCCCTCCTCCTCCAGCCGCCCCTCCTCCCTCCTCCCTCCTCCGCCAGCAGCCCTCCTTCCACCGCCCCTCCCTCCTCCTCCTCCGGCCGGCCCCTCCCCTCCTCCTTCGGACGCCCCCTCCCCCTCCTCTCTCCTCCCTCCCTCCCTTGTCTCTGTTCTTGCAAATTGTAGGTAATTTAAATGTACATTTTAGAATGTAGACATTGTAGAATTAGGTTTTTCAATAGAATATTTTTTGACTATTTTAGGTGTTTTGAATAAAATAGAAGTAAGAAAATTTAGGGTAGAACTAGGGTAGTAGAATTTTTAGCAAGTGTTTAACAGAAATAGTTTATTTAGTAAGTGTTTAAAATAATTAGTAAGCAAATTAATAAACTAGTTGAACTAGTTTAGTTTTAGTTGAACTAGTTTAGTAAGTAAATTAGTAAACTAGTTGAACTAGTTGAATTAATAGAACTAATGTATTTTTAGTAAGAAAATTAATATAACTAGTTGAACTACTTTATTTTTAGAAAGAACCAGTTTTTTTCTATTTATAGTAAGTTCATATTTAGTAAGAACTAGTTCAATTGATAGAACTAGTTGAACATGTCATATTTGTTGTTATTTTATTATTTTAAGCAATTATTCGCGATGTATTAGTGATAACTTATAGGGTTTTTGCTTTTGCAGAAATCAAGGAGTCCCTCCTCCCTCCTCCACCGACCTCCTCCGACCTTGAGGTGAGACCAGCCAAATCTCCATGTCAATATGAGTCCTATAAGATATATATGATGTAGATAAAAACATGTATATCCTGTGTTGCTCAAATAGGATATGTGGTTGCCCACGTGGCCGGTCATGTTCAGGTTACACCTCCGAGTGGCCTATGTTTTGCCGGAGTATTGATTAATTTCCGTTCCGGCAAATTTCAGGCGCTCGATATGTCCCTTTTTAGCAAAGGTCATGCCATATTTTTCCGTGAATTCTAGCATGACTTGTGCTAGAATATGTAGGAAATATTGAGTGGCCTGGATTTTCTCGAAAAATAATGATCTAATTTAGGTTTTTTAGTACATATATTTAATCGGAAAGCACTTTGAATTATGAACGTAGGAAATGTCGTACTTGGATGACGAAAGTCTCCTGGGGGAGTGCAGCTGGTGCCACGACGATCGAGGTCTGTGCGACAGGTGCCCTCAGCTGGACGATGATCGGCGCTTCAGCATTAAGCTCGAGGAGACCTTCGACGTTGAAATGGTACGCAACGATGACAAGTGTTTTTTTCGTAATTAAGCATGACCTCAACTATTTCAATGTCTAATTTTCATCTTTTACAATTCGACTAGCTTATCCCATGCCATGCAAGACGCTATGTCTTGGAGAGGATGGGTTTTGAAGACCATGAAAATTTTGAAACAAAGAAAATACACCTAAGGACCCATCATGATATGGATTTTTGAAGTAAATCTGTACAATTCTCAGAGCGTAACCCATTTTGGTTGCCAAAATTGGGAAGCACTTTGCAAAATGTATGGTTTTTATGAGGGTATGATTGTCACCATGGATCTTGGTGATCCTGATATCGAGCAAAACAATATGGACATTTTGGTCCTTGTTGATACGCTTCCGATTCTACCGCTATGTGAGTTTCTCAAACATAGTTATTAACTAATTTATATTGTTATTTCAAAATTGTTGACAGCTTATTTCCATTGACAGCTTATTTTCATTCTTCAAAGAATGTGCGGAAGATGGTAGACAAAACCCACTACACCGATGGCTCCGAATTAACTTATAAGGAGAAAAATCATCTGATCGCATTTTGTACTTTCTTTGAGAATTACAATACCTATTATCGAACTCCTCCAAATTATGGTGAATACGTGCCACTAGTGCACGTGTTGAACCACGATAACTTCTATGGAGATACCCTGGTAAGATTTTTTACTATTACGACATCCGTGCATCTTTTGCATACTTCTAAAACTAGTACATCATTGCTAACTACGAAGTTATTACTATGTTTTTCAACAGAAAATCCCGATGGATTGTGTGCATCTGATGTATTACAATGGTCGCCTTGAAGTTCCGAACATACAGCCAGGTCATCCTACGGATCTCACCTGTGCATATCGGATTTCTGAAACCGGTGAACACATGCTAATCAAAGAGTGGAAAAAATGTTTGGACATTCGTAAGGAGGTTCTTGGAAGCAACATTAAACGAAAGCCAAGAATTGGAGACAGGATAATCTGCATTCTCCATAATGGAGAGCCAGGGGCTATCTTGTTTTTTGCTATTTTACCTTAGAGAATATAGTAGGTCCTAAGAGAATGTAGTAGGTCCTATGAAGTACAATATGTTTATTATGTGGTACAATGTGTTAGAGTTGATGATGAGGAGTAGTTGTGATTATGACTAGTGACCAACTTGTTATGTGATGTCTCTTCGACTAAAACGATGATCATGAGGAGGTGTTATATGACAATGATGTATTATGATGATAAGTTGTTAATGATATGATGATGATGATGATATTTATTATATCATTGCGTGAAAGAACCGCGGATTAGTTTCAAGTGGATGTCCGTCCACTTGAAACTAGTCCACGGTTATTTCACCCAATGATGTAATAACTCATTATGATGTAAAAACAATCTCTAAATTGCTGCTGTATGAAAACTTGTATAGAGGTGTATGAATACAACATGAAATAAAAAAGAAATAAAATACGGAATAATAGTAGTAGCGCGGGCTGGGAGAAGCGCTACTACTAATTACCAGTAGCGCGGCAATGAGAAAACGCTACTACTAAGTCGGTGTAGCAGTAGCGTTGGTTAACCAACGCTACTGCTAACCTTTTGCTGTAGCGCCGTACCAGTAGCGCACCTGCCCGCGCTACTGATAGTCCTAAAACCCGCGCTGCTGCTAGGCTTTTCCCTAGTAGTGTTAGTTTCTTTTGTTGAGCTTTCATACATTTATAGCTCTAGTGCATCCGTTGCATGGCAATCCCTACTCCTTGCATTGACATCAATTGATGGGCATCTCCCTAGCCCGTTGATTAGCCGCGTCAATGTGAGACTTTCTCCTTTTTGTCTTCTCCACACAACCCCCATTATCATATTCTATTCCACTCATAGTGCTATGTCCATGGCTCACGCTCATGTATTGCGTGAAAGTTGAAAAAGTTTGAAAAGGCTAAAGTATGAAACAATTGTTTGGCTGAAACGGGGGTTGTGCATGATTTGAATATTTTGTGTGACGAAGATGGAAGCATAGCCAAACTATATGATTTTGTAGGGATGAACTTTCTTTGGCCATGTTATTTTGAGAAGACATGATTGCTTTGTTAGTATGCTTGAAGTATTATTGTTTTCATGTCAATATTAAACTTTTATCTTGAATCTTCTGGATCTGAACATTCATGCCACAATAAAGAAGATTACATTGATAATTATGTTAGGTAGCATTCCACATCAAAAAATTTGTTTTTATCATTTACCTACTAGAGGACGAGCAGGAATTAAGCTTGGGGATGCTTGATACGTCTCCAACGTATCTATAATTTTTGATTGTTCCATGCTATTATATTATCCATCTAGGATGTTTTATATGCATTTATATGTTATTTTATATGATTTTTGGGACTAACCTATTAACCCAGAGCCCAGTGCCAGTTTCTGTTTTTTTCCTTGTTTTTGAGTATCGCAGAAAAGGAAAACCAAACGAAGTCGAATTGACCTGAAATTTGACGGAGATTATTTATTGACCAGAAGAAGCCCACGGAGTATTGGAGATGGACCAGAAGAGTCCTGGGCTGCCCACGAGGGTGGGGGGCGCACCCACCCCCCTGGGCGCGCCCCCTGCCTCGTGGACAGCCCGGAAACCCCCCTGACTTGTTCCCGATGCCAATACCTCTCATATATACCCAAACTTCCAGAGAAACCTAGATCGGGAGTTCCGCCACCGCAAACCTCCAAAGCCACCAAAAACCAATCTAGACCCGTTCCGGCACCTTGCCGGAGTGGGGAATCCCTATCCGGTGGCCATCTTCATCATCCCGGCGCTCTCCATGACGAGGAGGGAGTAGTTCACCCTCGGGGCTGAGGGTATGTACCAGTAGCTATATGTTTGATCTCTCTCTCTCTCTCTCGTGTTCTTGATTTGGCACGATCTTGATGTATCACGAGCTTTGCTATTATAGTTGGATCTTATGATGTTTCTCCCCCTCTACTCTCTTGTAATGGATTGAGTTATCCCTTTGAAGTTATCTTATCGGATTGAGTCTTTAAGGATTTGAGAACACTTGATGTATGTCTTGCATGTGCTTATCTGTGGTGACAATGGGATATTCACGTGATCTACTTGATGTATGTTTTGGTGATCAACTTGCGGGTTCAGTGACCTTGTGAACTTATGCATAGGGGTTGGCACACGTTTTCGTCTTGACTCTCTGGTAGAAACTTTGGGGCACTCTTTGAAGTACTTTGTGTTGGTTTGAATAGATGAATCTGAGATTGTGTGATGCATATCGTATAATCATACCCATGGATACTTGAGGTGACATTGGAGTATCTAGGTGACATTAGGGTTTTGGTTGATACGTGTCTTAAGGTGTTATTCTAGTACGAACTCTTGAATAGATCAATCCGAAAGAATAACTTTGAGGTGGTTTCGTACCCTAGAATAACCTCTTCGTTTGTTCTCCGCTATTAGTGACTTTGGAGTGACTCTTTGTTGCATGTTTAGGGATAATTATATGATCCAATTATGTTATTATTGTTGAGAGAACTTGCACTAGTGAAAGTATGAACCCTAGGCACTAGTAGAAAACTGGGCTTTGGTCATAGGGCAATATTCACATTAGTCCCGGTTCAGTCACGAACCGGGACTAATGTGAGCATTGGTCCCGGTTCGTGCGGCCAGGGGCCTGCCGGGCCTCGTGGGGGCATTGGTCCCGGTTCGTCCGGACCCGTTGGTCCCGGTTGGTGGGACAAACCGGGACCAATGGGCCACGCTCCTGGCCCACCACCCTTTAGTCCCGGTTCCTACCACAAACCGGGACTAAATGGCTGGTCCTAGTTGCGGCCAGTGTTTAGTCCCACCTCGCCAACCGAAGGGCGCTCACACCAGTTTATAAGCCCGTCCCTCTATGCCTTGTTGAGCTTGTCTTAAAGTGAAAATAGATGCCCTTATACAGGGAATTTCACCTAAATTCACACTAAATTTCATAGAAATTTACTATGAATTTAGGTTTAATTTTCTCTATAAGCGCATCTATGTTCATTTTTTTATATTTATAAAATAAATAAACCTTAATAAAATAAATAAAACTAAATAAACCTTAATAAAATAAAATAAAATAAACTATAGTAACTACAATAAATAAACCTTAATAAATTAAGTAAAAATAGCAGCAGTAAAATAAATAAAAATAAAATAATTAAAGTAAAATACATAAGTAATTAGAAATAAAATAAATAAGTTTTTTGTTGTAAGTAGAAACAAAACAAAACAAATAAAGCAAAAGAGAAAAAAATAGAGGAAAAAAATTATGCCACCTACTGGGCCACAACGGCCTGAATACGACTAGAAACCCATCCATGGGCCAGGATTCAGGCCCGCAGAAGGCCCAGTAGGCCCCACAGGCAAAGAGAACAGTTAGGCCCGAAAGCCTGCAGTTGAGAGGAGTTCGAGAGGGTGGGCGCAGCAGCGCTTATAAACCACTCTCGAGCTCTCTCAACTAGCGAGGTGGGACTAAACTTTTGACGCGGGGCAGCACAAGGCCTTTGGTCCCGGTTGGTGCCACCAACCGGGACTAAAGGGGGCATTGGTCCCGGTTCGTGGCACCAACCGGGACCAAAGGCCTTTAGTCCCGGTTGGTGCCACGAACCGGGACCAAAGAGTTCCCTATATATACCCCATCGCCACAGCAGAGCACTCCACAGTGCTCTGTTTTTTCTGGCCGGCGAGGGGAGGGCATTTGGGTGCTCTAGCTCACCTCCTATGCACATGAGGTGTTCGATGAAATGTCTGAGCCACACTAGTTAATCTTTCTCCTCTCGAAACTCGACCTCCGAGCTCCATTTTCCCCGAGATTTGTCTAGGTTTAGCGGTCCGTCACGTCCCGTCCCCGTCTTCACCGCCGTCGATCGCCCGCGCCGATCTCGTCGCCAGCACCACCGTGGTGAGCCTCTTGTTCTTATCTTCTTTCTGAAAGGAAAAAATTCTTACTTTAGATAGTTACTTGTCTAATTTTGTTACTTTTATTATTCCTTCTTATTACATAGTGCGATGGTTTTGGTATCCGCCCCCGTCGGCCCTCGTCCTGTCTATGATTCGGATGTGGTATATATTATCTTTTTATAACTATTTGGTTCATTTATTGTTTATGACAAATATACCGACCAACGTGACATAGATTTTATTTATCTAGGAGGTGGTTGAACCGGAAATTCTAACCGACCCTATTGTCGAGAGGTTAAATTTAGTTGAAGAAGAAAACAATTACTTGAAGGAAAAAATAAAAAAATTGAGGAGGAGAAGATGATATTGGAGTTGCATGTTGCGGATGTCGTCGATGATCACAAGATCAAGATGGATGCAATGCGCTTGAAGATTAGAAAGATTAGAAAATATGCCATTCATACCGAGGCTTGGTATCATTATGCCGTTGGATCAATTGTTACCTTGGTTGCGATTATGATCGCATTTGTTTTCGCATTGAAATGTTTTACATAGTTTCAATGTATGGTTTAATTAATTAGATGCTCTGGAGAGCTATATATATGTTGTTAGATGAGAACTATGTATGTACTTTGGTTCTAATGTGATGATGAACTTCTATTAATTTGGTCACTTAATTATCTATTCATGATGTTCTGTAATGGTTTTTGACACACTTAATTATATATAATGCACGCAGATGAACCGGCAATGGATGTACGGTGACAGACACACCTCCGAGTACATTAAGGGCGTGCATGATTTTCTCGAAGTGGCTGAGGCAAACAAGCAGAATGGTTTTATGTGTTGTCCATGCCCTATATGTGGGAATACGAAGTCTTACTCTGACCGGAAAATCCTTCACACCCACCTGCTTTACAAGGGTTTCATGCCACACTATAATGTTTGGACGAGGCACGGAGAAATAGGGGTTATGATGGAAGACGGCGAAGAAGAAGAGGACGATGACAACTATGTGCCCCCTGAATACGGTGATGCTGCAACGGGGGAAGCTGCTGAAGATCAAGAGGAACCAGACGATGTGCCCAATGATGCTGCAAGGGGGGAAGCTGCTGAAGATCAAGAGGAACCAGTGCCCGATGATGATGATCTCCGCCGGGTCATAGTCGATGCAAGGACGCAATGCGAAAGTCAAAAGGAGAAGCTGAAGTTCGATCGCATGTTAGAGGATCACAAAAAAGGGTTGTACCCCAATTGCGAAGATGGCAACACAAAGCTCGGTACCGTACTGGAATTGCTGCAGTGGAAGGCAGAGAATGCTGTGCCTGACAAAGGATTTGAGAAGCTATTGAAAATATTGAAGAAGAAGCTTCCAAAGGATAACGAATTGCCCGACAGTACATACGCAGCAAAGAAGGTCGTATGCCCTCTAGGATTGGAGGTGCAGAAGATACATGCATGCCCTAATGACTGCATCCTCTACCGCGGTGCGTACAAGGATCTGAACGCATGCCCGGTATGCGGTGCATTGCGGTATAAGATCAGACGAGATGACCCTGGTGATGTTGACGGCGAGCCCCCCAGGAAGAGGGTTCCTGCGAAGGTGATGTGGTATGCTCCTATAATACCACGGTTGAAACGTCTGTTCAGAAACGAAGAGCATGCCAAGTTGATGCGATGGCACAGTGAGGACCGTAAGAAAGACGGGAAGTTGAGAGCACCCGCTGACGGGTCGCAGTGGAGAAAAATCGAGAGAAAGTACTGGGCTGAGTTTGCAGCTGACCCAAGGAACGTATGGTTTGGTTTAAGCGCGGATGGCATTAATCCTTTCGGGGAGCAGAGCAGCAATCACAGCACCTGGCCCGTGACTCTATGTATGTATAACCTTCCTCCTTGGATGTGCATGAAGCGGAAGTTCATTATGATGCCAGTTCTCATCCAAGGCCCTAAGCAACCCGGCAACGACATTGATGTGTACCTAAGGCCATTAGTTGAAGAACTTTTACAGCTGTGGAATGGAAACGGTGTACGTACGTGGGATGAGCACAAACAGGAGGAATTTAACCTGCACGCGTTGCTGTTTGTAACCATCAACGATTGGCCCGCTCTCAGTAACCTTTCAGGACAGACAAACAAGGGATACCACGCATGCACGCACTGTTTAGATGACACTGAAAGTATATACCTGGACAAAAGCAGGAAGAATGTGTACCTGGGCCATCGTCGATTTCTTCCGACCAACCATCAATGTCGAAAGAAAGGCAAGCATTTCAAAGGCGAGGCAGATCACCGGAAGAAGCCCGCCATGCGTACCGGTGATCACGTACTTGCTATGGTCAATGATTTACACGTAATCTTTGGAAAGGGTCCCGGCGGACTAGCTGTTCCGAATGACGCTGAGGGACACGCACCCATGTGGAAGAAGAAATCTATATTTTGGGACCTACCCTACTGGAAAGAGCTAGAGGTCCGCTCTTCAATCGACGTGATGCACGTGACGAAGAACCTTTGCGTGAACCTGCTAGGCTTCTTGGGCGTGTATGGGAAGACAAAAGATACACCTGAGGCACGGGAGGACCTGCAACGTTTGCACGAAAAAGACGGCATGCCTCCGAAGCAGTATGAAGGTCCTGCCAGCTACGCTCTTACGAAAGAAGAGAAAGAAATCTTCTTTGAATGCCTGCTCAGTATGAAGGTCCCGACTGGCTTCTCGTCGAATATAAAGGGAATAATAAATATGCCAGAGAAAAAGTTCCAGAACCTAAAGTCTCATGACTGCCACGTGATTATGACGCAACTGCTTCCGGTTGCATTGAGGGGGCTTCTACCGGAAAACGTCCGATTAGCCATTGTGAAGCTATGTGCATTCCTCAATGCAATCTCTCAGAAGGTGATCGATCCAGAAATCATACCAAGGCTAAGGAGTGATGTGGCGCAATGTCTTGTCAGTTTCGAGCTGGTGTTCCCACCATCCTTCTTCAATATCATGACGCACGTCCTAGTTCATCTAGTCGACGAGATTGTCATTCTGGGGCCCGTATTTCTACACAATATGTTCCCCTTTGAGAGGTTCATGGGAGTCCTAAAGAAATATGTCCGTAACCGCGCTAGGCCAGAAGGAAGCATCTCCATGGGCCATCAAACAGAGGATGTCATTGGGTTTTGTGTTGACTTCATTCCTGGCCTTAAGAAGATAGGTCTCCCTAAATCGCGGTATGAGGGGAGACTGACTGGAAAAGGCACGCTTGGAGGGGGGACTCAATAATATGCAGGGACGGATATTCTTGGTCTCAAGCACACTACACAGTTCTACAGAACTCTACCTTGGTGACCCCGTATGTCGATGAACACAAGAACAGTCTGCGCTCCAAACACCCGGAGCAGTGTGACGACTGGATTACATGTGAACACATCAGGACTTTCAGCAGTTGGTTGGAAACACGTCTCAGAGGTGACACCACTGTTTGTGATGAGTTGTACTCGTTGTCCAGGGGACCATCTTCGACTGTATTGACTTACAAAGGATACGAGATAAATGGGAATACATTTTACACGATCGCCCAAGATCAAAAGAGCACCAACCAAAACAGCGGTGTCCGCTTTGATGCAGCAACCGAGAGGGGAAAGGACACATATTATGGTTACATAATGGACATATGGGAACTTGACTACGGACATGATTTTAAGGTCCCTTTGTTTAAGTGCAAATGGGTCAATCTGTCAGGAGGCGGGGTACAGGTAGACCCACAGTACGGAATGACAACAGTGGATCTGAACAATCTTGGGTACACTGACGAACCGTTCGTCCTAGCCAATGATGTGGCACAGGTTATCTATGTGAAGGACATGTCTACCAGACCGAGGAAAAGAAAAGATAAGGAAGCGAATACATCATACGATGAGCCAAAGCGCCACATAGTTCTTTCAGGAAAAAGGGACATTGTGGGAGTGGAGGGCAAGACAGACATGTCTGAAGATTATGAAAAGTTTCATGAAATTCCTCCCTTCAAAGTCAAGGCTGACCCAAGCATCCTGATAAACGATGAAGATTATCCATGGTTACGGCGCAATAAGCAAATGACACAAGCGAAGAAAAAGTGAAGACTTTCTCCCGCAACTATTATGATGATACCATGCCAACTTTGTAATAGACGAGTATGATACCATTGTCCGTTTTGTACAAGAAGTGCATCTAGTTTTTGCCGTAACCCTCTCAACTTTCTTGCACATGCTATGTGGATGAAATGATGATACCATGCCAACTTTCAACCTTTTCAGAGTTAATTTGAAATGCTTTTCAATTTTAGGGTCTTATAGCTCAAAATAATTAGTAAATGCATGAAAAATAACAGGCAAAAATTAAAAATTATGCCACCTACTAGGCCACTACGGCCTGAATTCGATTAGAAACCCATCCATGGGCCAGGATTCAGGCCCGCAGAAGGCCCAGTAGGCCCACAGGCATGTACAGAGAGGTTAGGCCCGTAAGCCTGCTTTAGAGAGGAGCTCGACAACTCAGGCGCACCGCACCTTATAAACAGGTGCGGCTCTCTCTCAGCTAGCGAGGTGGGACTAAACTCACCACCACGCCGCTGTGCAAGGCCATTGGTCCCGGTTGGTGGCACGAACCGGGACCAATTCCACCCTTTGGTCCCTGTTGGTGCCACGAACCGGTACTAATGAGGCTGTGGCCCCACAAGCACCTTTAGTACCGGTTCGTGGCACGAACCGGTACTAGAGTTTCTTACTAAGCAGTTTTTTAGTCCCACCTCGCTAGCTGAGAGGCACTACGAGCGGTTTATAAGCCCTGAGTGCAGAGACGATGAAGAAGAGGCGCAATGCTCACGTTGCTTAGCTTCAAGCCTTGAGGAATAAGGTAGACTGCATGGAGCTATGTGCAGTGCAGTCTACACTATTCCGAAAGGCTTGAAGCAAATCAACGAGCATTGTGCCTCTTTTTTATTTTTAATAACTTATTACAACTCCGGACTTCTTGTGTTCCGACAAAATAAAATAAACTTTAATAAAATTTATGAAACTAAAATTAACAAAGTATTTTCAGTTCAAAACATTATAAGAAACCTCTATTATTATTGAAACTAAAATCATATAAAACTGATGCAACTAAAATTATCGAAGTATTTTCTGTTCAAAATCATTAAAAGCAAAAAGAATTTTCATAAAGAACTTTTTTTTATAGAAACTTTAATAGCAAAAAGAATTATCATAAAGTAAAATAAATAAGTAATTAGAAACAAAATAAAATAAAATAAAATAAATAAGTTTTTTGTTGTAAGTAGAAACAAAACAAAATAAATAAAGCAAAAAAGAAAACAAAAAAACTAAATACAGCAAAAAAAATTCATAAAGAACTTTTTTTGATAGAAACTTTAATAGAAAAAAGAATTATCATAAAGTAAAATAAATAAGTAATTAGAAATAAAATAAATAAGTTTTTGTTGTAGTAGAAACAAAACAAAATAAATAAAGCAGAAAAGAAAACAAAAAAACTAAATACAGCAAAAAAATTGTTGGGGCGCTGCCCGCTGGGCCCTCCAACCCTCGGGTTTGCAAATACAGGCCCAGAAGGGCTAGAGGGCTCAACGGGCAGCGCGCCAAAGTTAGGCCCAGAAGCCTGCTATAGAGAGGAGTTCGAGACAGCAGCCGCAGCGGGGCTTATAAACCACTCTGTGCCCCTCTCAACTAGCGAGGTGGGACTAAACTTTTGGCCGCGACGCGGGCAGCAAGAGGCCTTTGGTCCCGGTTGGTGCCACCAACCGGGACCAATGCCCCCCCTTTAGTCCCGGTTGGTTCCACCAACCGGGACCAAAGGCCGCCGCTTCCCGCCCTTTGCGCTGCTGAAAAGGGACCTTTGGTCCCGGTTGGTGGCACCAACCGGGACTAAAGGGTGGCATTGGTCCCGGTTGGTGCCACGAACCGGGACCAATGCCCTTGCTATATAACCAGGACTTGTGAAAATTTCACATCTCCGTCGCCTCCCTCGCCAGTTGCCCCCGCCGCCAGGCTGCCCAAATCGCTCGCACGCTCCTCGTCGCCGTCGCCGCCGTCGCCGCCATCCCCGTCTCCCCGTGCCCCTGCCCCGCGCCCGAGCCCACGCCGGCCGCCGCCCCGTGCCCCTGCCCCGTCCCCGAGCACTCACGGCCGCGCCCCTGCGCCCCGGCCCGCCCCCACCATTGTCGTCGTCGCCGGCGCCCGCCCCCACTGCCGCCCCTGCCTCGACGCCGCCCCTCCTCCCCGTTCGGTCCGGCTCCGGCGACCCCCTTTCCTCCCTGTCCCCTCGATCCTCTTCATATTATTTTTTTCATATAATTTTTTTCATATGCATATGTTGATTATATGGATGGATGGATGATGTATATGTTCATTATATGGATGGATGGATGATGTATGCTTTTTTTCATATAATTTTTTTAGGCGGATTTTTAGAATTTTTTGTGTATGTATGTTATGTTTATATGTATGTATGTATGTTCATATGTATGTATGTTTATATGCAAAGCATATGCAAAGAAAATGTATGAATGGTCATATGCAAAGAAAAATGTATGTATGGTCATATGCAAAGAAAATGTATGTATGTATGTTCATATGAAAGAAAAATGTATGTATGTATGTTCATATGCATATGCAAAGAAAATGTATGTTCATATATATGATGATATCTTCATATAAAAAGGAAAATAAGAAGAAGAAGAAAGGAGAAGAAGAGGAGAGGAAGAAGAGGAGAAATAAATAAGAAGAGGAAAAAAGAAGAGGAGAAGAAGAAAGGAATAGAAGAGAAGAAGAAAAAATAGAAAAAATTCTATTTTTTCTTCTTCTCTCCTCTATTCCTTTCTTCTTCTCCTCTTTTTTTTCTTCTTTTTTTTCTTCGATCTTCTCCTCTATTCCTTTTCTTCTTCTCCTCTTTTTATTTCTTCTTCGTTTTCTTATGTTTTATCGGGTCTGTCGTCGTCGATATACCCCTCTCCCGATAACTTCAACACGAGGGGGGTCGATATACCCCCTCCCCGCCGATAATATTATTTTCCCATGTATGTATGTCGTCGTTGTCGATATAACCCCCTCCCGATAACTTCAACACGTGGGGGGGGTCGATATACCCCCTCCCCGATAACATTATTTTCCCATGTATGTATGTCGTCGTTGTCGATATATAACTCCCTCCCAGATAACTTCGACATGATGGCCGGCCAATATTTATACCCCCTCTTGACCGTGATAACTTATACCACGGGAGCACCCCCCGGCCCTCTCGCTCGACCAAAACTCTCGAGGACACCCAAACCCTAGAAAAAAACGATGTCGGTCTCCTACCCCCTCCCGCCGCACCCCTACCCTTGAAGCGTTGCCTAGGCCACCCCAAACCCGGAATAAGCTAGGTCTACGTTTGCACTAATATATCCACCTGCTGTCATGTTTGTGTAATAATTGCCATGTTGTAATATTTGTAGAAACAATGGAGCACGGACGAGACGAGCAAGCAGAAGAGGTGTTGGGGGACATAATCTTAGCCGGAGGTGATATCTTGTCGTATCTTAACGACAATGATGGTCTGGAAGAACAGGGTGAAGAAGCAGGCTACGGTGATCGAAGAGTGGAGGAGGAAAGACATGATTATGATGGCTCCGGTGACCCAATGCTGGTGCAAGAAGGAGCCCGTGGTGACGGCTCCGGTGACCGAACAGAGTCCGGCCAGGTAAATATATTAGTTAAGCCTGTGCTGACTAGCTAATTGATGCATTCATTGTTTTGGTATGTACACATATTAATTAACACTCGTCTTTCTTCTTTTTTCTAGCCCTCCGGATCGAGCACAACTGCGGTAAAGAGACGAGGCCCGAAGAGAAAGTTGCGCTCGGATGAAAGGTTTGAGATCACAGCAATCGCGCGCGACGGCCAACCGATTGAACCCATCCGGACAAAGGATGCATTTGCTGCTCAGTGCGGGGTTCTAGTTAGGGACAAGATCCCGATCAGCATCCACCAATGGTATAAGCCTAAGAAGGAAGACCCTGAGGTGTCTTATGTCAATGATATGCAGAAAGATGATCTTTGGGCTGAGCTGAAGGCAAATTTCACCCTACCGCCAGAGGAGGATCCGGAGAAGCCAGTTATAGAGCAATTAATCAAGTCTCATGCTCTTAAGAAGATGGCAGACCTATTCAGGAGGTGGAAGAATGAGCTGAAAACGTTTGTCGACAAAGAAGAGACACCAGAATTCATCGGCCGGTATGAGAAGATCAGAGATCACTGGCCCGCATTTGTGGCCCACAAGACATCGGAAAAGAGTAAGAAGATGTCAGCGACAAACAAGAAGAATGCTGCAAAGAAGAAGCTTCACCATCGCACGGGGTCAGGTGGCTACCTCAAAGCCCGACCTAAGTGGGCCAAGGCTGAGAATGATCTGCTTGAAAAAGGGATCGAACCACAGACAATGAACTGGACAGACCGTTGCCGGACTTGGTTCTTCGGGGCTGGCGGAACCTTGGACCCTGTATCAGGGAGGTGCGTTTGGACGAACGAGCTTTTGAGAATAACAGTCAAGAAGATTCAGCAATATATCGATGCAGCGCAGGAAGGGACGTTCGTTCCAGACAGAGAGAACGACGAGCTCACAATGGCCCTCGGGAATCCTGAGCACCGTGGACGGACACGAGGCACGCCAGGCTCCGTTCCGTGGAAGGCTGGTTTTCCGGACGTGGGCGGTTACAAAAGCCAGGAGAGGAGGAAAAAAGTGGAGCAGATCCAAATTCAGAAGCTGCACGAAAGGGTTCAAGCGCTAGAGGAACAAGACGGCAATCGACATGCCGAAACTGCCCCTGAAGCTACACCGCCATCTCAGTGGAGAAGCAGCGTGGCTTCCACCGAGCTGCTTCAGCTGGAGCATGCGGCTCCTGCTAGCTACCCCGTGGATGCTATCACGGAGTCTCAACATTGCCACCTTATGGCGGAATGGCAGAACTTCAAAGTCAAGGCGGCTGTTGGCTCTGTTTTACCTCCTGAACCCGGCGCAACCTACCACTGCCGGCCGATTCCAGAAGGATATGCTAGGGTGATGGTGGATGAAATAGTGGTGAGCAAGTCTCTCACTCGAGGGCTTAGCTGCAGTCTCGTACTCACCTCAGTTTAAAAAATCCTACCGAGTGGTGAGCAAGTCTCTCACTCGGGGGCTTAGCTGCAGTTCAGTACTCGCCTAAGTTTAAAAAATCTTACCGAGTGGCGAGCAAGTCTCTCACTCGGGGGCTTAGCTGCAGTCTCGTACTCGCCTAAGTTTAAAAAATCCTACCGAGTGGTGAGCAAGTCTCTCACTCGGAGGCTTAGCTGCAGTTTAGTACTTGCCTAAGTTTAAAAAATCCTACCGAGTGGCGAGCAAGTCTCTCACTCGGGGGCTTAGCTGCAGTCTCGTACTCGCCTAAGTTTAAAAAATCCTACCAAGTGGTGAGCACGTCTCTCACTCGGGGGCTTAGCTGCAGTTCAGTACTCGCCTAAGTTTAAAAAATTCTACCGAGTAGAGAGCCAGCCTCTCACTCGGGGGCTTAGCTCCATCCCGATCCGCAAGGACGACGAGGTGCAGGTCGTCTGTGACCTTCTCCTTAGAGCTGCGCCACAAATACAACGTACGCTCCATCCCGATCCACAAGGACGACGAGGTGCAGGTCGTCTGCGACCTTCTCCTCAGAGCTGCGCCACAAATACAACATACACTCCGTTCCGATCCGCAAGGACGATGAGGTGCAGGTCATCTGTGACCTTCTCCTTAGAGCTGCGCCACACGTACAACGTACGCTCCATCCCGATCCGCAAGGTCGGCGAGGCACAGGTCGTCTGCGACCTCCTCTTCTTTAGATCTGCACCACATGTATAAAAGTTTGTTCCGAGTGAAGAAACTTATGCCACTCGGAGACAAAAACAAGCATATTCAAGGTAAAAGCCAAGTCTGGATAAATCCCACGAGGTTCCCAACCGCAGATAAAAGTGCTCGGGCAGCAGGCCCGAAAGAGTTTTACGATTACAAAATCACTCGGCATTCCGAGGCAAATTTAATCGAAGCATAAAGTTTGTTCACTCCTCGGGAGGAGGGCTAGCAGGCTCGACGAACTCATCCAGGTCGATTCCATCTGTGATGCGAGTGGCTGCTTCAATAAAGGTCTCCATGAAGGACTGGAATTGAAGCTTCTTGGTGTTGGCGACCTTGATTGCTGCAAGCTTATCTTCCTTGACCTCCTTGCAATGGACACGAACCAGGGACAGAGCCACGTTAGCGCCGCATCATGCAGATGACTTCTTCCATTCTTGCACTCGACCAGGGATCTCATTGAGTCGAGTCATCAGAGACTCAAGGTCATTCTGAAATGTCTCCTTGGGCCAGAGCGTCGTGTTGATCTGCGACACCGCCACCTTCAGTCGCGCAAGGTAGTCTGTGACGCTTGAGAGGCGAGATTCCAGTCGGAGCACGTTCATGGCAGCTTCATCTTTAACAGGAGACAGGATGGGATCCAAGCTCGTCTCAATTCGCCTAGTCTCTTCCTCGAAGTTTTGACAGAATTCTGCACATACAATAAAGCGATGAGTCAACAGCTGTATGATGAGTCGACAACAACAAATCAGTCGGACAAAGAAAAACACCTTCAAGCATAAGGAACAACTTCTTGGCAAGTCCTCCCAGATAAGCTTCCAGCTCATCTCTCTTCCGAGTGAGATCCCCAACTTTATCGGACAAAGTCACCTTTTCCTTCTTCAGCTGCACAACTTCTTTCTTCAGTTTGGAGTTCTCTTCCTCCAACTTGCCGACTGAAGCCAACTTCTTGTTAGCAAGTTCGGTTTTGTCACGCGCCGTCTTCTGGGTAGCAGCAAGGTCAAGATCCTTCTGTTCCAACGCCTGCTTCATTTTCTCTAAAGAAATAACATTCTTCAGACGAGCTTGGAGTTGTCTGTTTTCACTACGGACATCTGCTCGAGTGGAGTCACTCAGTTCAAAGTAGAGAAAGGAATGTACATCAAGACGAATGGTCGAGTGAGTTTTACCTCCCATAGCAGTTGCTTCATCACGGGCTTTCTTCAAGTTCTCCTTGGCCAGTTCCAGATCAAGATTGAGTTGGATCTGTTTTGTTCCAAATCGGCGAACCTGGCTCCCAGATCACAGGATTTCTGCAACAAGGTCGACGGACACCAGAGTCAGTCACTTCCGAGTGATAAATTGCAGAAGTTGAGATATTTCAGCAAAAAGTATTCTAAGACTACTGCCGAATCAAACATTCAACAGTAGTCTTAGGGACTACACCCAGTGGGTGCACTTAGCGTGCCCCCACCGGTCTAATCTCCGACTCGACAAGATCCGTCCAGTACGAGTGGAAGAAATTCGACAAGACAAGAAATAGAAACAACAATAACAGCATTTGTTCTTAGACCATGGCCGACCGCCATCAGTCGACCATGGTCTCGGGGACTACACCCAGTGGGTGCACTCAGCGTGCCCCCACTGGTTCAGAGTTTACTCAACTAGATCTGTCTAGACCGAGTGAAAACTTCACAAACAAACTTTTTCGTAGAGACCCCCGCCGAATCGAACATTCGACAGCGGTCTCAGGGACTACACCCAGTGGGTGCACTCAGCATGCCCCCACTAGTTCAAGAAGTCAATCGACAAGGATTCACACGGCTACAGTTGAAACACCCACTGGGTGTATGGATGCAAAGTACAGACCTACGATAGATGCACATTAAAGGTTCCGAAACGCTCATCCACAGACGTCTTACAAAGCATATCCTAACAGAACAAGCACCAAGTTAAAAATCAGTCGGAAGTCAACTGACCTGGACGTTGGCTTGAAGAGTTGAGCTAGCGTTATAAGCAGCCTGACTGGCCTCGTGCACCACCTTCATCTGCTCCATCATAAGACCTGCTTGGCGAACGGCTTCCTTGGCAGCGCTCACTTGGTCCTCTGGAGCATGATGAGCCGCAAAGAGCGAAATTGGTGGAGCAGTAAAGGCAGCCTGGGAGTCCGAGGCATGGAGTTGCACGGACGAAGCCGGGACTTGCGCAGTCAACGCCGAAGGACGCTCACTCAACACAGGATCGACGAACGTAACAGAAGTCCGAGTAAGGTCTCCGGGCTGTTGGGTCACTGGTCCCGGCGCTGGTGTCACTTGAGTTACTTCGCCGACTGGATCCTTCCTGCTAGAAGCCCTGTTCTTCCTTCTTAAAGGCCTCTGAGGCATATCTTCATCATCGTCTGGAAGGTCAATGACATTTGTCTGTGCTGCAAAAAGGCTCAATCGTAATAATTTAGTCAACCAGAGAATCAGATGACGAAGTTAAAACAAGACAACAGATTTTTACCGGCTTTCGAAGTGGCAGCATCCCCAGTTTCCTCATCATTGCCCTTGTAAAGGTCCGTAGAAGTTCCAGAAGTAGCAGTGCTACAAATTTCAAGACTCATTCGGTTAAACTAGGAAGTGAGTCGACGGCAAAGATCATTGAGCAAAGAGTGAGAACATGACGCTTACGCAGAAGCGACAGGAACATCGATCTTGATCCTGGGCAGGGCCTTCCGAGGCTTAGGCACTACAACTTTGGGCTGCTTCGGAGCTTTCTCAGTCGGCGCAGGAGAAGAGGTTCAAGTGCGCTTGGAAGTCTGTCCAGACGGCACAGCCACTTTGCCACGGATACTTGCTGGATCGTGGATATGTTTGGAACGCCTTTCGGTGCGAGGCGGCGACTCGACTTCCTCACCACTGCTTGAGTCCTCGCTCTCCTCCTCCTCTCCGCCTCCATCAGATTGCCAGTCCATGCTTTTTGTCTCCACTGCCTTCTCCTTCTTAGTCCTGCTCCTGCTCTCCGTTCGGCATTGAATACGTCTCCGTATAGACCTGCGAGGCAAAGGAGGTATACAAAGAATGGTTAGCCCAACAAACAACTAAAATCAGAATGAAAAGCACTCGGAAATCAAGATCAGACCTTGTCTGGTTGGTTGTTGGCATCGAATGGTGCAACTCTCCGAGACCCCCTAGGGTTGTCCTTGTTTCCTGTGATGCCTTGCACCCATAGCGCCACCGTCACCTCAGCAACGTCCTCTGGATGGATCCGAGTTGAATCTTCGATTCCCGATTACATCCACATGGAGTGGTCACGGGCCTGGAGAGGCTGAATACGTCGACTGAGGAATACTTCAAGCAGATCCATTCCAGTCACGCCCTCTCGGATCAGTTGGACTACTCGCTCCATCAACATGTTCACCTCCACCTTCTCTGTTGCAGTCACCTTCAAAGAATTGGGTTTCTGAACTCGCTCCAGAGAAAAAGGAGGGAGGCCGGTCGACTGACCAGGAGTCGGCTTGTCCTTACAGTAGAACCAAGTCGACTGCCACCCTCTAACCGAGTCAGGGAGAATCATAGTAGGAAAATCACTCTTCCCCCTCATCTGGATACCTAAACCCCCACACATTTGGATCACCTGGGTTTTCTCATCACTCGGATTAGCTTTCTTCACGGTCTGCGAGCGGCAGGTGAAAATGTGCTTAAACAGGCCCCAGTGCGGTCGGCAGCCCAAGAAATTCTCACACATGGAGACAAAAGCAGCGAGGTATGCGATTGTGTTGGGAGAGAAATGGTGGAGTTGAGCCCCAAAGAAATTCAGAAAAGCACGGAAAAAGGGATGTGGAGGCAGAGAAAATCCGCGGTCGACGTGAGTAGCGAGGAGGACGCATTCACCCTCCTGCGGCTGCGGCTCGGTCTCATCCCCCGGAAGCCTCCAGGAGCCATGATCAATCAGCCCACTCTCGGCCAGATCTTGCAGGTCGTCTAGCTCAAGCGTGGACTGGATCCAATCGCCCTGGATCCAGCCGCGCGGCAGAGTAGATCTTCACGATGAGCCGCCCCGACTGGTCTTCTTTCCCTTTCCCTTCGCCACCCCCTTCTTCGCACGCTCTAGCGCCGCCGTCTTGTCCTTCGCCATCGCAGCAGGATGCGCACGGGCGGGCGGCGGCGTCGAAGGTGGAAGCGGATGCGGTGGAGAAACGAAGGAGGAAGAAGGGGAAAAGAGGCACACTGTGCAAAATCCATCGGCCCCGACGCCTTATATGGATTCATTTCCGAGTGACTGACCTCTGGGCCCAGGCGATCCTGTCAAATCCCGCAACTATCGCACGCTCGGTACGTGGCAAAAAAGGTGGCGCGGAGATTGAGGCATCCCTG
Source organism: Triticum aestivum (assembly GCF_018294505.1). Classification (NCBI taxonomy): domain Eukaryota; kingdom Viridiplantae; phylum Streptophyta; class Magnoliopsida; order Poales; family Poaceae; genus Triticum; species Triticum aestivum. The sequence continues at coordinate 47,558,016 of NC_057814.1, read as the reverse complement.
CCTAATCCGTCCCGTTTACTACGGACCTCCCCGTCCCGCGCGCTTCCCAATGTTCAAATCCCGTGAGATCCGGGGATGGCAGAGCAGACAATCACACTGAAGATTTTTATCGTATTAACGCTCGAAGCTCATCAGTAAAGCTCACTCGACTATCTAGGAATGGATCAAGGCGACTGAAAATGAAGTCAAAATTGTTGCATGGTTCGTCTATCGAAGGAAAACGCTCCCGCAGCATAATCAGAGCCAGAACCATCTTCAACTCCTTTTTCCACTCGAACCCTGAACCATTCAGGGGCTAATGACGACAACATGTACCTACGGTAGGGTCACAGGCCTGACCTAGACACCATACCCAAGGACATTGCCTTAAAGGTCAGAGGCACTCAAAGGATAACAGCATCCACTCGACCAAAGGCATTCCACTCGGAAGACCCGATTTCATTCGACCATGGAGTACACACTCGACCATGACAAGAATCACTCGACGTCTAGAAGATATAAAGTCAGTCTGGACGGCAACGGTCAAGAGTTTACTCTGTAGGCTTAATGGTCATTCATGTATCTTTATTACTAGCGTTATCAGTAACGCCATATTTTTATGTACCTTAAACCCTGTGTAACTGAGGGCCGGAGGGGTCAGGCGAACTCTATATAAGCCACCCCCTCCTCAGGGACAAGGGTTCGCACCCCCTGTAACTTCACGCATAATCCAATCGACCAAGCCTCCGAGCACCGAGACGCGGGGATGTTACTTCCTCCGAGAAGGGTCTGAACTCGTAAATCTTGCGTGCACAAGCTCATCGTAGCTAGGATCTTGCCTCATACCTACCCCCCCCCCCCCCCCCATTCTACTGTCAGACTTAGAACCACGACTCCAACTGCTCCATGAGTAGAGATTGAGGGAAGGTTCTTTTGATTCTTGCGGCTGCAGCTACAAGGCATGTGTTTGATCCAACACTGAAAACATTTCTTCCCTGGTCCACGATAAACAAAGGACTCCACTACAAATCCGACGTCAATTTTGTTACCATGGCAAATCAAACGTTTTCAATGACAAAGTATGTTCTTCGAAGATGACAAGTTTAGTTGGCGAGCACGGCAAATCTTAGTTCATTTTTATGTCCAGAAATTGCCGTGTTTGCAAACTAAATTTGTCATCATTGCGCCAATATAACTTGCCATGAAAAACGTCAGATTTGCATGCCTAAAAATCTGACATCAGATTTTTAGTGTTTTTGTGAACAAATAACAATGTACTCCCTTCATTCTCAAATATTTGTCTTTTTAAAGATTTACAAGTGACTACATACGAAGCAAAATGAGTAAATCTGCACTCTAAAATATGTCTACATATATCCGTATGTTGTAGTCCATTTGAAATGTCTAGAAAGACAAATATTTGGGAAGAGAGAGAGTATATAAATATGGCTCGTAGCATTTTGTTTAGCTATGCATGCAGAGAGAAATTAACTTGTGGATAGAGACCATACAGCAGCAACAGACAGCTCGTCAACCAAGACTCTAGACATTGTTACCCAACATGACATACCACATAACATGAACATCACGACTTGTTAGCTATACTACACTGCATAAACAGCAGTTCGACACCTTTAACATAGCACTGGACAAACGCTAAACAGTTGCTCCACAGCTAAATAAATGGTTGGGTTGGTTGCATCAGATCAGATGCCATAGGTCATCAGGTCATCCACTCTGGCCACGAGGCACGACCAACCTACGGTGAACTGAACCGTGCAGAAGGCAAGCTTGCATCTGCCAAGACTGGCGGAGGATCTCTTGGGGACCAACTCGGTAACATCGGATTTTTCATACATGCATCCACTCCTCTTGCTGTAGGCCTCTATACAAAGCTTCAGCCTTCCATCTTCTTCCACACATACCACATGTCTACAGAGGGCGATGATGCCATCGGCTAGATCCACACGAAACGTCCCATCTCGAGCATCAAGCAGTACAAAATCCTCATCTATGCTGGCGGAGCGGGCAACAATGCGGATTCCCAGGTTTTTGGGCCATCGACCTTGGATGACTTTAGCACAGATCACTGTGGCCTCGACCGCTCCGGCAAGCAGGGCGGAGGTAACCTGTAGGGAGCACAACTCAGAAGAACAGCTACTGTGCATGATGTCGTGGTTGCCTATGCCTGCGTCGGCAAATTTGTCACTGGGATCACGTCCGTATACTAACACTTTGGAGATCAAATCTTTGTCCTCATGCTCTGTGGTTCTTCCCTTCAGTTTGAGTTGGATCTCGACGTCGACAGGGCCGGTGATGACGATCGCACGAGATGGGCCGGTCAGCGTCAATAATGGATCCTGCAAGCATCAGTTGCACTTCTCATAAATAAATTGACCAACTGCGTAGAGAAATAAGGACACAGGATAAAATATAGCCAGCCCCACATAATAAATAAAATAATACTTGACCACACCACACCAGACCTGTTGAGTGAGTGTAGGCAGGCGTCCCTCCCGCGTCTGAAGATAACGTTGCGATTATGATCCACTGAGTCTCGGGTGGCCACCAAGCCATAGACCTCGAGTGGCCACTCAAGAGCATCATTGATCTCTGTGACTCTGATGGAGAAGATCTGCAGGCAAGTCTTGACGCCTGCATGAGATGGGGTGGGTCTGCATGTGAAGAGCATGGCTCTGACGCACGCTGCAGCAGAAGACCCAAATCAGCCCAGAACACAAACGTTAAGCTAGCTACAAGGGACTAATCCAGTTGAGGTATACAGTAGGAAGATGAAAACCAGAGCAAGAACCAGATGGGTAGTAAGTAGATTACTGTAGTATTCGAAGGGGCCGAACTCGCCACCCCAAGAGTTTTCCCAGTCACGTGTGTAAGAAACCAGGTCCTTTGCCTCCACGAAAATACCCGTGGGTGATTTTCCTTTGTCATCAATCCTCCCAGGTAGCTGATTTGAGAATGAATCAACTAGCTCTTGTACTGCCTGTGCTGATGGTGGCTGAGTAGTATCTCCGACATGTTCATCACACCTGAAAGGGAACAAGCTCAATGAATATGATAGTATTTTATCTTTAGAACTACATATATATTATTCTCAGCGGTGATTCTGGTATGATAACTACATCTATGAACAAAAATCAGAACAGATTATTCCAGCAATTCAGTTCTGTTTGAAATACAAATCAGTACCATGTTGCTGCCCTAGACATCGTAATATCACCAATATACTTACACTTGCTCCACGACTAGTATAACAGGACAAACCTAAGGCTAATGTCAGTGGTGCGCACGGTGTGAGGGCAATGCTTGAGGAATGGCATGCCCGTGTGATAGGCGTCCTCAACGTTTAGACGAATAAACTTGGGGTTTTTCTTTTCTTTGGATGGGTGGCTGGCTGGTGGAAATCAGGAGAAATGTTAGATCCAGTTTCAAAGAGTCTGCTTGGAAGCTAGTACTAGTCATTTCCCCATGTTATTGCGTCAAATTAGATGGTGCATACAGTGCTGGGAGTCCTCTCCTAGCATGATTGCCAAGATTGAGCTGATTTGCAAACTAAGAAACACACCAGTGACCTGCCGGTGATGGGAGGGGAAAAAAGGTAATTTTCTGCCCTAAAATGCTAAAAAGAGTTTTTTTTAACAGTAGTAATAACCAACGAGCGCGCAGGGGAATAGATCTACTCCCTCCGTTCTCAAATATTTGTCTTTCTAGACATTTCAAATGGTTATAACATACGGATGTATGTAGAGATATTTTAGAGTGTAGGTTCACTCATTTTGCTTTGTATGTAGTCACTTATTGAAATCTCTAGAAAGAGAAATATTTAGGAACGTAGGGAGTAGTAGATAGAAAGCTCAAGGGGGGAGGGAAGGGGGATCTCACCCTGTTTCGCCGGAAGATGTCACAAGAGAGCTGCCCTTGCGTCGCCCTCGGTGGCGTTGGGCGTCCCTGCGGCGGACCTCAAGCTCCCGCTTGGCGTGGGCCAGCTCGGAACGACAGTGATCATCTTCGCGTTCGTGGTGACGGCGATGATCCTCAGCGAACTCATGGGAAACAACAGCTCGAATCTGACAATCGCCGTGGGTGCATACGAAAAGGTAGTGATGGTCGCCCGCGGCGGGGCTACCCATTGGGGAATTTTTGGCCTAGGGTTTCCTCCTCTCGTCTCGCTGCGGCGGGCGGCGGCGGCTAGTCTCGGTAGATTGGGGAAATTTTGTGGGGTGGGTCGGCTTCGGGTGCTCCACTCTACTCTGCCGGTCTGGCGGCCCCCTCTGGCCAGTAAGTGTGGTTTTATAGATCGGCGCCCATTCGCTCGTTGCGCCCTTCCCGCGAGCGGTCGATTTCCCCCACACCAAAGAATGCGTCGACTCGAACGAACTAAGTTTCGTTTCAAAATAACAAAGTCTTTGTTTAACGCACGATAGTTTTTGTGATAACGAATCATATAACCATAAATAACTACTCCCTTCGTTTCTTTTTAGTCTGCATATAAGATTTAATCAAACTTTATAAAGTTTGACTAATTTCATATTAAAAAAATATCAACATTCACAATATGAAATCAATATTATCAGAAGCACCATGAAATGTATTTTCATACTATATAGTTTTAGTATTGTAGATGTTCATATTTTTTTAATAAATTTATTCAATTTTATGTAGTTGGACTTTGACCAAATTTTATACGTGGAGTAAAAAGAAACGGAGAGAGTAAGAGCATCTCTAGTCGGGTGCCTCAAACCCGCCTCATACGCCCGGGCGGCTGCCCGATCATTGCCGGTCGCAACATTTGACTCAGACGGGTGCCTCAAACGCCTAGGCTGGCCGGCACTCCTCATATCCAGCATAAATATGGGGCGGATATGGGACGCCCGGGCGCGCCCAGGTACGCCCGCCACGTAGGACAGACTAAGGGGTCCCACGTGGACTCTCCCGGAAACCCGGCGGTCCGACGGACGCCTCTTACGTTGCCACGGTGTGAACGTCGCGAGCCGCTCCGGCTTGCCGCCCGAGACCGAATCCAACTATTTAACCCGGTCGGCGTCCCGCAACCCTAGCCCATCCACCCACCGCCCCTCTCCGCGCGGCCAGTCCGAGCCCTTACCGCTCCGCCATGGTTCGGAGGAAGATCACCTACTACGCAATGCTCACGCCGCTACAAGATCCAGCAAGAGATCCGCGCGCGAAACAAGCTGCGCGCCTCGCCCGCATGGCTGCCGGGCTGCCTCCGGACTCGCCGGAGCCGGAGGAGGAGCAGGTGGGGGAAGAGGAGGGAGAAGAGCTAGCACTGATGGAGGTGGAGGAGGCGGAGCAGCAGGGGCCAGAGCTGTCGGGCTTCAATATGGAGCAGGCGGAGGCGGAGTTCGTCGTCGCCCAATCGAACGAGATGGCGGAGCAGCAGGCTATCCTGGAGTCCATCCAGGATGAGGCCTATGTCGAGGCTAATAGGGTGTTCCTCCGGCAGGAGCAGGCGGCGTCCGATGCGCTGTTCGCCGAACTCGACGCGGGAGATAGAAGCGGAGGAGGCTGGAGCTGTAACTGCCGCCCATGCTGCCGGAGCCGGACACAGAGATCGCCGACATCTCCAATGAGCAGCTAGTTGATTGACGTAGTACGTAGGTTTATTTTGTTTGCATGTCTTTGTATGGATTTAAAAATCTAGTATAAGATATCGGGACAGAGATATGGGAGCCATCCATCTAACCCTATATCGCAAATGTTTGCCTTGAAAAATAACAATTGTGATTTTATGATTTGATAAGTAGTTTTTTGTTCGGCGGAAGGCTGCTAATCATACCAGATAAAGCAAGCATTTGCTTAAATAAAACTACTAAACACAACTAAATGAAGGCTACCATGTCCTGCCAAACGAAACTACTCATAAGAAATTTGGCGGAAAGCGCTTCAGCCAAATGAAGCTATGCTTAACGCCAAATGAAGCTACTAAACGAAGGACCTTCCTCCATAAAAAAACACCACCGTCTAATCTAGGCATGATCGCCTAATCAAGTATAATTAGCACCTCCCGCAATATGTATAAACGCCTTCCACACTACTTTCCATCAAATGTAGCGCAATTAGCACAATGTCTTCCATCAAATGCTAGCCATTCTGAGTGGACGAAGAGTAGAGACGGTACATGGTGCCTTTTGATTGGCCAGACTGATGTCCAGATTTTCGCAAAGCCCCCCTTTGTTTGTTTTCAGTTTGCGGGGAAAACGAACATCCAGACGCGTCGGTCGACCGATGCGGGACTGAGTTGGATGGAAACTGTGTCCGGACAGTACAGTTCGAACGCTTGCGGGAGGTTTGAGGGTCCGTTTTGAAGATGCCCTTACCATATATCGGTTTGGTTAATATCCTACATATAAGTGATTAACTTTTTTCTTAGAAAGAAAAAATAGTTCCAAAAAAGAGAAGACAGAGTAGGCAGAGGTTGGACTTTTGTTTTTTCTTGCTAACCCCACCCAGTCATAGATTCGATCTTTGTTGACTTTGATAGTTCTTGGTGTGATTTGTGTGTGTTGATATTGGTTGTGTATGCAAAGATTAGGTATGTGTTAATCGTGTTTGTATCCCTTGAAACCAGCTAAAGTAGGGCGACAATCAATCTTAATTAAAGCAAGTACAAAATTCAAAAATAATAATAATCTTAAAGCAAGTCGAAGAAGGAAAAGTGTAGGGGAGACAGATCGGTGGCTCGCAAAGGATCGAGACTTACGTGTGCCGAGATGGAGGCAGACCCTCCTCCTCCATGCTGCTCCTCGCTTCAGAACCAAGGTTCGATCTTGCTTGCTTTACTTTTTGCCCGAACTGCCGAACAAGAGGCGCGGCGTAGGTGTATATATGCAGGCGAGCAGGCCGGGCGGCATGCGACATCCACGTGATATGATCCCGGGTCGGAGTCGATCAAGGAGCTAGTGCAATTAAACCCGGTCGGTTCACCCAACTTGAATTACGGAAACAAGGAAACTCTGGGTCGGCCTATGCGTCGTACGGTGGCCACGTGATCGACTCGCGGCACACCTCCGAAGCTCCATCGGGACCTCCCAACCAGCGCTCTCAGCGCCGGCTTGGCGTGCTGGCGCTCCAAGGAGACACTACTGGGCCGGCCCAGCCAAACTACCGATCGACCACACGGGACGCCAGTCGTTCGCTCGCTCCTTTTTCTAGAGGAGTTCGCTCGCTTCTGCTGCTTCGCTTTGTCTAAAAAAGAGTTTTAAAAAAAAATCTTTGTCTAAAAAAAGAAAAAGGTTCATATAAGTAAAGAAAATCTGAAAAAGTTCATCGAATTTGAAAAACAAACCATCAAATTATTAAAAAAGCTCATCGATTTAAAAAAAATCATCAAATTTGAAAACATTTCATCAAAATTTAAGAAAGAGTTCATCGATTTTGCAGAAAAAGTTAATGAAAAGTTTAAAAAGTTCATTGAACCAGGAAGAAGAAAAAAGGGAAAAGGAAAGTAGATGGAAGAAAAGGATGAGCAAGATGTACGTAGTCACACAAGGTTGGGTGGTGGGCTGGTAAGTGCAGTGAACCTCGAAGGAGGGGGTCACTGGTTCGATTCTATTATTGGGACTTGGGCCTGCTCGGAACTACAAGTACAGCTAGTACAAATACATGAGGTGATGCATACGAACAATTGCATGTTCTCACTAAATAAAAGTTGCAGTCTTTTTCCCTACCGCCGACCTTCCCCTCCTACTGGGGCCCGGACCGATCAAGGGGTGGCTCGAGTGTGTTGGGCGACCTAGGGCTCCAACAACAACCCGATCTACTTATTCGGATTAGGGTTCCAATCTTTGTGATGGACAAGTCATCATGTTCCTCATCGATGGATGAGACAACCTGCCTGATGAAGGAGCTGGGTCTCCGGGAGGAGGACATAGACGGTGTTGTCTTTGATGAAAAAGAAGCTCCGCCTGTGGCAAACAGATGGATGGCGATTGCTCGGGTAAACATGGAAAACCCTACAGTCAGTTCTGGTTTTTGAAGAACATACACTCTACTTGGGATCTCGCCCAAGACATCAAGTTTCGGCCACTGGAGGACAATCTATATACCCTGCAGTTCTTTTCTTTGGGTGATTGGGCACGTGCGATGCAAGGAGGTCCATGGCACTTCTGAGGTAACACAGTCTTGATTGCGCCTTATGATGGGGTGACAAAGCCAACGCCAATTCAACTTAACACACTTGATTTCTGGATCCAAATCCACGACGATCCCGACATATATTCCCATATGGTTCCTGCCCTAGCAACTAAAGTGGGTGAAGTGTTGTATGTTGAGACCCAGAACCATGACTTCACGGGAAACTTTTTCCGCATTTGGGTCAGAATTGATGTTAGGAAGCCGCTCAAGAATGTTGTTTCGATGATCCGGGATCTGAAACGCCACATTTATTTGGTCAAATATGAATGTCTCCCAGATTGGTGCTCGGTTTGCAGTCACATTGGACAAGTGTTCAAGGAACACGATGAGGGGTGTACTGTTGAGAAATGTAGTATAAAACAAACAAAAAAATCGCCCTACGATCACCCAAAGAACACTATGAAGATGAGGTTTGAATCAGATCGTTACCAACTCCGAGTTGCAGCAGAAGAAGAGTCAGTGTAGATTGTTCTCGGAGTCCCTCATACCATAGATGAACGATCCCGCGAATTGCCCAGGAACAGTCTCCCGAAGGAAGACCGAAAGCATGACCTCTCCACAGATTGCAAGTGTACGATCTTCATGATCCGGCAGTGCTTCACCATCCAGAGCTAATCGTCGCTAGATAATTAGAGAGAGGAGATTAGAACCATACTAGGCATCTAATTATGAGGATTAGAGGAACTAGATCTAGCTCTAATTGGAACAACTATAACTAGACTAGAGAACTAGATGAGGCTCCAAAACTTGTTTGTGTAAAAGTGCCTAAAACCTCTAGTATATATAGGTTGAAGGGGGGTGGGGGGGAGGGGCCGCCACACATGGGGAAGGATTCGTCCCCCCTTGCACCAGCCCCAGGGGGAGGAGGAATCGTCCCCTTTGTCCAATTCAGCCTCCCAATTATGGCTAAGGGGGCGCCACCCCCTATTGGGCCCTTGTGGGCTCCTTCCACCACTTCGCCTTTTAAGGCCTATTGATATTAAATTAAATAAAAAGGCCTTCGAACAATTACTAGAGCATTTTATTATTAATTTAACATCACTGGAAACATTTTCCACCTATATATTATTTATCGGAAATACCCGATATTGCCCGATAATTTCCGAAACCCTTCCGATGACCCCAAAAAGCTTTTGGTTCCTTTTGAAACTATTTCGAATATTAGTGAAACTATTTCAATTATATATTCTCATTATTTCTGTCCTACTAACTGAAGGAAATATGCCCTAGAGGCAATAATAAAGTTGTTATTTATATTTCCTTATATCATGATAAATTTTTATTATTCATGCTAGAATTGTATTAACCAGAAACTTAGTACATGTGTGAATACATAGACAAATAGAGTGTCACTAGTATGCCTCTACTTGACTAGCTCGTTAATCAAAGATGGTTAAGTTTCCTAGCCATAGACATGAGTTGTCATTTGATGAACGGGATCACATCATTAGAGAATGATGTGATTGACTTGACCCATTCCGTTAGCTTAGCACTTGATCGTTTAGTATGTTGCTATTGCTTTCTTTATGACTTATACATGTTCCTATGACTATGAGATTATGCAACTCCCGAATACCGGAGGAACACTTTGTGTGCTATAAAACGTCACAACGTAACTGGGTGATTACAAAAATGAACTACAGGTGTCTCCGATGGTATTTGTTGAGTTGGCATAGATCGAGATTAGGATTTGTCACTCCGATTGTCGGAGAGGTATCTCTGGGCCCTCTCGGCAATGCACATCACTATAAGCCTTGCAAGCAATGTGACTAATGAGTTAGTTACGGGATGGTACATTACGGAATGAGTAAAGAGACTTGCCGGTAACGAGATTGAACTAGGTATTGAGATACCGACGATCGAACCTCGGGCAAGTAACATACCGATGACAAAGGGAACAATGTATGTTGTTATGCGGTTTGACCGGTAAAGATCTTCGTAGAATATGTGGGAGCCAATATGAGCATCGAGGTTCCGCTATTGGTTATTGACCAGAGACGTGTCTCGGTCATGTCTACATAGTTCTCAAACCCGTAGTGTCCGCACGCTTAACGTTCGGTGATGGTCGGTATTATGAGTTTATGTGTTTTGATGTACCGAAGATAGTTCGGAGTCCCGGAAGTGATAACGTACATGACGAGGAGTTTCGAAATGGTCGAGACATAAATATTGATATATTGGACGTATATATTTGGACACCGGAAGTGTTCCGGGTGGTTTCGGAGAAAACCGGAGTGCCGGAGGGTTACCGGAACCCCCCCGGGGAAAGTTGGGCCTACATGGGCCATAGGGAAGAGGGGAGGCAGCCCAGAAGGGGCAGCCGCGCCCCCTCCCTATAGGGAGTCCGAATTGGACTAGGGAGGGTGGCGCCCCCCCTTTCCTTCTCCTCTTCCTCTTCCTTCCCTCTTTCCCCTTCTCCTCCTAGTTGGACTAGGAAAGGGGGAGTCCTATTCCTACTAGGAGGAGGACTCCTCCCCTCCTTGGCACGCCCTAGGGCCAGCCGGCCTCCCCCTTGCTCCTTTATACGGGGGCAGGGGGCACCCTAGAACACAACAACAGACATTGTCTTAGCTGTGTGCGGTGCCCCCTCCACCATAATCCATCTCGGTCATATCGTTGCAGTGCTTAGGCAAAGCCCTACGCCGGTAGCTTCATCATCACCGTCATCACGCCGTCGTGCTGACGAAGCTCTCCCTCGACACTCAACTAGATCGAGAGTTCGTGGGATGTCACCGAGCTAAACGTGTGCAGATCGCGGAGGTGCCGTACTTTCAGTACTAGGATCGGTCGGATCGTGAAGACGTACGACTACACCAACCGCGTTGTCATAACGCTTCCGCTTACGGTCTACGAGGGTACGTGGACTACACTCTCCCCTCTCGTTGCTATGCATCACCATGATCTTGCGTGTGCGTAGGAATTTTTTTGAAATTACTGCGTTCTCAACAGTGGCATCCAAGCCAGGTCTATGCGTAGATGTTATATGCACGAGTATAACACAACATGTCATACTTTGATTCGGTGGTATTGTTGGATGAAGCGGCCCGGACCGACATTACGCTTACGCTTACGCGAGACTGGTTCTATCGACGTGCTTCGCACACAGGTGGCTGGCGGGTGTCAGTTCCTCCAACTTTAGTTGAATCGAGTGTGGCTATGCCCAGTCCTTGTTGAAGGTTAAAACAACACATACTTGACAAAAAATCGTTGTGGTTTTGATGCGTAGGTAAGAACGGTTCTTGCTCAGCCCGTAGCAGCCACGTAAAACTTGCAACAACAAAGTAGAGGACGTGTTGGGGATATTACCACTGGGCGTAAACCGGCTAGGAGAGGCCGGTTTAACCCCATAAGTAGTTCATCTGTATCTAAAGTCCATGAAGACAGACGATGACGCTTTATGAAGGCCCAGGGCTCAAAGCCGGTTTAAGGCCTGTAGACATAAACCGGCATTGATATGTAAACTTGTGTTGTAAGATAGAAGTAGCGGAGACCGAGCCGGACACGATTATGAGCCGGCCTCGGGAGTCTGTAAACCAACGGGCGTCAACCCATGTATATAAGGGGACGACCCGGCGGCAGTTCAGGGACAACAGACAACAACTCGAGACTCAGGCAAAGCGTATTCGCTCCCTGGTCATCGAAACCCCATCAATTCCATCACAACTAGACATAGGCTTTTACCTTCATCGTAAGGGGCCGAACTAGTATAAAACTCTCTTGCGTCCCTTGTCCACTTTAACCCCTTTAAGCTAACCCGTAGCGATGGCTCCATGACTAAGTCCTTTCTCTAGGACATCTGCCATGACAAAACCACGACAGTTGGCGCCCACCGTGGGGCTATCGCACGATGGTTTCAAGTTCTTGGAGGGCAACTTCGAAGGACTCAAGGGTTACGCTGTGGGCCAGATAATCCGGCGGTCCAAGTCCATGACTATTATCAATGGAGAGTTACATCATTGCAGTGTGACAGGGGCATTTCAACGCTGTGTGTCTCCTGAGGAAGGCCGTGAAATTTTGCGTGAGATCCACGAAGGAGATTGTGGTCACCACGCCGTTTCAAAATCTCTGGTGGCCAAGGCGTTTCGTCACGGTTTCTATTGGTTGACAGCTCATGCTGATGCCGAGGACTTGGTCAAAAGATGTGATGGCTGTCAGAAATTCTCAAGATGCGCTCATGTACCGGCTCAAGAATTGAGGATGATTCCAATCACCTGGCCGTTTGCAACTTGGGGGCTGGATATGGTTGGGCCTTTCAAGAGGTCCAAGGACAAGAAGACCCACCTTTTGATGGCGGTTGATAAGTTCACGAAGTGGGTGGAGGCAGAGCTAGTTAGTAAGTGTGACGCAGCCACGGCGGTTCAATTCATCAAAAAGGTGATCTTCCGGTTTGGCTTTCCACACAACATTATAACAGACAATGGTACCAATCTGTCAAAAGGTGCCATGAAGGAGTTCTGTCAACGTGAGCACATCCGGCTTGACGTGTCATCAGTGGCTCACCCACAGTCTAATGGTCAAGCGGAGAGGGCCAATCAAGAGATCTTGAGAGGCATCAAACCCCGGCTTATGGTTCCTTTGCAACGGACGCCGGGTTGTTGGGTTGAGGAGCTACCTTCAGTATTATGGAGCATCAATACCACACCCAACAGATCGACAGGATACACACCGTTCTTCATGGTTTATGGAGTGGAAGCGGTTCTTCCTAGTGACATCCGTCATGACTCACCTCGTGTAGCGGCATACGTTGAAGCTGACAACGAGAAGGCACGGTAGGAAGCTCTTGACCTGTTAGATGAGGAGCGTGACATGGCGGCAGCCCATTCGGCGATTTATCAGCAAGATCTGCGTCGTTATCATAGCCGCCGGGTTAGAACCAGAATCTTTCAAGAAGGAGATTTGGTGCTTCGACTCATCCAGGATCAGACGGATATGCACAAGCTATCCCCCTTGGGAAGGACCTTTTGTGGTCAGCAAGAATCTGCACAACAGGTCATACTACCTAATCGATGTTCGAGAGCGCAAAGACTCACGTAAATCGGAGGAGGAGACCAACCGGCCGTGGAATATTGCTCATCTTCGGCCCTACTATACTTGAGCTACAGGCTCTGCTTATGTACATATTATGACATTGTATATATTATGATCAATATAATAAACCGGAACCTCAGCTAAAGTGGGGTATCTGTTGTTTTTCTTACATCATGTGTGGTTACATGGAGCTTACAAAGCAGCGTCCGATTTACCGCTTGATTTAGCTTCTCAAAGCTTGATATTAGATCACTTGGGGGCTTGGTCGTATCCGAACCATAGCTACACCTCTTGATCGGTGCAATGCCACAGCATCACTTGGGGGCTTGGTCGAACCCGAACCATAGCTACACCTCTTGATCGGCGTAATGCCACAGCATCACTTGGGGGCTTGGTCGAACCCGAACCATAGCTACACCTCTTGATCGGCGCAATGCCACAACATCACTTGGGGGCTTGGTCGAACCCGAACCATAGCTACACTTCTTGATCGGTGTAATGCCACAGCATCACTTGGGGGCTTGGTCGAACCCGAACCATAGCTACACCTCTTGATCGGCGCAATGCCACAACATCACTTGGGGGCTTGGTCGTATCCAAACCACAGTCACACCTCTTGATCGGGTCAAAGCCACATCAATCCGGGGCCAAAGAGAGTGTTGTAAAACAACAGCTCAAACATAGGCACCCACTGCGCACAACTCACAATGTTGTTTGGAGATTTTTTGATGTCGAATTTAGGGCCTGGCAGCCCGTGAAAAGCCTCGACTACAACGGTTTTATTTGCCTTTTGCTAAGTTTCTCTTTCTTTTGATAAGATTTGTGATGTTTTCAAACCGGTGTTTATCAACCCGGTTAGCCTGTCAACTACAAGTTGTCAGTACATGATCAAGTTATAATCCGGAGACTATCAGTCCGGTCTAGTTTTGACTCAAAGTCACCAGTATGGAATAAACCGGTGTTTATCGCAGCCCGGAATGGTTTTCTGATAAATCGGCATCATATAATAGGAGTTACTTCTACTCCGGATTAGGGTTATTACCCTCATTACAAAGTTGGTCAGCCAACACTATGCCTAAAAGTCACAGGTATCATATATTTCCATATTTGGTTATCTTTTGCAACCTTGGTTATATATGTATTTGGGTATCATGACCCGCCCGGTGGTAAACCCCCAGGGCGTTTTGAGCTTCTTATCTGCAGGAACAACTTGAATAAATAGCTATGGATTATGAACATCATATCTTAAAGCATGGCGGATTAACACGCATCAGTTGCAGATAAATATGCACGAAGGCATAACAGACCAACTGTTTTAACTAGCCTATTACAAGGCATTGCAGTGCCCAAAGGGATAATTGTTTCTCAATAAGTATTGCAGCATGTGGAAGACTAAACCGGCCCCCGGATTATGATTGCTTATCAGCTTGACATGACGGCTGCGGATTAGCTTGCACCGGTTCATCTTCTTCGTCTCTACCAAGTGGCTGGAAGTCAACAGTTGTCCAGTCGATCCCAGTTAAAGCTTGGAACATAGCTTCGTCGCTTATAAGGGTTGACGGTTCAATATCAGGGGCATAAGTGTGGTTACGGATTGGAGGGATCAGGTTTTGAGCCCCAGGAGTTGGTGCAGCAACCCGTTTGTTATTGGTATCATAACTCGCCTGGTAAAACAAAAGATCAGCCTCTTCAGCAAGTTGAAGAGCCAGTGGACGTACTTCCCGGTTTATGGCGCGGAGATCTTCAGTGCCAAATTCTGATCTGTCTTCTTTTAAGCTTGGGTAGCCTTTGGCCATGTCCGTCGGATCAAGGTCAGGCACCCATGCTTTTGCCTGGGTTAGTGCGGTCAGAGCACCAGCCCTTGCAGCAGACCTCTTTAGCTCTTCTACCCAGGCAGGCAACATAGATAACCTGTCTAAGGTATCCTTGATTAACGTCGGGGGCAGCTTATTGTGAGAAGCGGTGCAGATAATTCGTTGTGCGCCGGTATATAATTACTCTATCAGCGTGTAGGCAGCCTTCAGCTTCTTCTGAACATCAGAGCCCAGATCACTAATGCGAGTTCCTGCATCATTACAAACATCAATAAACCGGCAACACATGAGAAAGATATGTTGAAAGTATTAAGGAAAAGATGTTTACCGAACACAGCAGTAGTCATGGCATGAATCTGCCGCTTTACGCCGGTCAGTTCATCAACCACCGGTTTAAGAGCGGCTTCTGCGTTTTCAGCCCTTTTTATCAAAGCGGATTTTTCAGTCTCCCAATCCGCCCGCTGTTTGTTGAAGCCCTCTTTCAGTTTCTCTATAGCGCCTAGAGCGCGGGTCAATTCTTCCTTCGCTTTGGAGGCTTCAGCTTGCTGGGTTTTGATGTTCTCTTGCAGATCAGTGGTTTGGCTTTCCTTCTTGCTCAGCTCAGCCTATAAAGGGACAGATGTATAATGAGTTGACATTATATATTTGAAGTACCAAGCACATAACAAGTTATGCCCTTGATACTTGGGGGCTAATGCATATTTGCTCCTTATCAGAAATTTCTACAAGTCCCAAGCACAATACAAGTATTAATCTTGGCACTTGGGGGCTAATGTGTGTTGTTGGGGAACGTAGTAATTTCAAAAAAATTCCTACGCACACGCAAGATCATGGTGATGCATAGCAACGAGAGGGGAGAGTGTTGTCCACGTACCCTCGTAGACCGACAATGGAAGCGTTATCACAACGCGGTTGATGTACTCGTAAGTCTTCACGATCCGACCGACCAAGTACCGAACGCACGGCACCTCCGAGTTCTACACACGTTCAGCTCGATGACGTCCCTCGAACTCCGATCCAGCCGAGTGTTGAGGGAGAGTTTCGTCAGCACGACGGCGTGGTGACGATGATGATGTTCCACCGACGCAGGGCTTCGCCTAAGCTCCGCAACGGTATTATCGAGGTGTAATTTGGTGGAGGAGGGCACCGCACACGGCTAAGAGATCTCAAGGATCAATTGTTGTGTCTCTGGGGTGCCCCCCTGCCCCCGTATATAAAGGAGCAAGGGGGAGGCAGCCGGCCAAGGGGAGAGGCGCGCCATAGGGGGGAGTCCTACTCCCGGGAGTAGGACTCCTCCTTTCCTTGTGGGAGTAGGAGAAGGGAAGGGGGAAGGAGAAAGAAGGAAGGGTGCGCCCCCCTTCCCTAGTCCAATTCGGACCAGACCATGGGGAGGGGTGCGGCCACCTTTTGAGGCCTTTCTCTCCTTTCCCGTATGGCCCATTAAGGCCCAATACGAATTCCCGTAACTCTCCGGTACTCCGAAAAATACCCGAATCACTCGGAACCTTTCCGAAGTCCGAATATAGTCGTCCAATATATCGATCTTTACGTCTCGACCATTTCGAGACTCCTCGTCATATCCCCGATCTCATCCGGGACTCCGAACTCCTTCGGTACATCAAAACTCAATAAAACTGTCATCGTAACGTTAAGCGTGCGGACCCTACGGGTTCGAGAACTATGTAGACATGACCGAGACACGTCTCCGGTCAATAACCAATAGCGGGACCTGGATGCCCATATTGGCTCCCACATATTCTACGAAGATCTTTATCGGTCAGACCGCATAACAACATACGTTGTTCCCTTTGTCACCGGTATGTTACTTGCCCGAGATTTGATCGTCGGTATCTCGATACCTAGTTCAATCTCGTTACCGGCAAGTCTCTTTACTCGTTCCGTAATACATCATCCCGCAACTAACTCATTAGTCACAATGCTTGCAAGGCTTATAGTGATGTGCATTACCGAGTGGGCCCAGAGATACCTCTCCGACAATCGGAGTGACAAATCCTAATCTCGAAATACGCCAACCCAACAAGTACCTTTGGAGACACCTGTAGAGCACCTTTATAATCACCCATTTACGTTGTGACGTTTGGTAGCACACAAAGTGTTCCTCCGGTAAACGGGAGTTGCATAATCTCATAGTCAGAGGAACATGTATAAGTCATGAAGAAAGCAATAGCAACATACTAAACGATCGGGTGCTAAGCTAACGGAATGGGTCAAGTCAATCACGTCATTCTCCTAATGAGGTGATCTCGTTAATCAAATGACAACTCATGTCTATGGCTAGGAAACATAACCATCTTTGATTAACGAGCTAGTCAAGTAGAGGCATACTAGTGACACTCTGTTTGTCTATGTATTCACACATGTATTATGTTTCCGGTTAATACAATTCTAGCATGAATAATAAACATTTATCATGATATAAGGAAATATATAATACTTTATTATTGCCTCTAGGGCATATTTCCTTCAGTCTCCCACTTGCACTAGAGTCAATAATCTAGTTCACATCGCCATGTGATTTAACATCAATAATTCACATCACCATGTGATTAACACCCATAGTTCACATCTCTATGTGACCAACACTCAAAGGGTTTACTAGAGTCAATAATCTAGTTCACATCGCTATGTGATTAACACCCAAAGAGTACTAAGGTGTGATCATGTTTTGATTGTGAGATAATTTTAGTCAACGGGTCTGTCACATTCAGATCCGTAAGGATTTTGCAAATTCCTATGTCTACAATGCTCTGCACGGAGCTACTCTAGCTAATTGCTCCCACTTTCAATATGTATCTAGACCGAGACTTAGAGTCATCTAGATTTAGTGTCAAAACTTGCATCGACGTAACCCTTTACGACGAACCTTTTGTCACTTCCATAATCGAGAAACATTTCCTTATTCCACTAAGGATAATTTTGACCGCTGTCCAGTGATCTACTCCTAGATCACTATTGTACTCCCTTGCCAAAATCAGTGTAGGGTATACAATAGATCTGGTACACAGCATGGCATACTTTATAGAACCTATGGCCAAGGCATAGGGAATGACTTTCATTCTCTTTCTATCTTCTGCCGTGGTCGGGCTTTGAGTCTTTACTCAATTTCACACCTTGTAACACAGGCAAGAACTCTTTCTTTGACTGTTCTATTTTGAACTACTTCAAAATCTTGTTAAGGTATGTACTCATTGAAAAACTTATCAAGCGTCTTCATCTATCTCTATAGATCTTGATGCTCAATATGTAAGCAGCTTCACCGAGGTCTATCTTTGAAAAACTCCTTTCAAACACTCCTTTATGCTTGCAGAATAATTCTACATTATTTCTGATTAACAATATGTCATTCACATATACTTATCAGAAATGCTGTAGTGCTCCCACTCACTTTCTTGTAAATACAGGCTTCACCGCAAGTCTGTATACAACTATATGCTTTGATCAACTTATCAAAGCGTATATTCCAACTCCGAGATGCTTGCACCAGTCCATTGATGGATCGCTGGAGCTTGCATATTTTGTTAGCACCTTTAGGATTGACAAAACCTTCTGGTTGCATCATATACAACTCTTCTTTAATAAATCCATTAAGGAATGCAGTTTTGTTTATCCCTTTGCCATATTTCATAAAATGCGGCAATTGCTAACATGATTCGGACAGACTTAAGCATAGATACGAGTGAGAAACTCTCATCGTAGTCAACATCTTGAACTTGTCGAAAACCTTTTGCGACAATTCTAGCTTTGTAGATAGTGACACTACTATCAGCGTCCGTCTTCCTCTTGAAGATCCATTTAATCTCAATGGCTCGCCGATCATTGGGCAAGTCAATCAAAGTCCATACTTTGTTCTCATATATGGATCTTATCTCAGATTTCATGGCCTCAAGCCATTTCGTGGAATCTGGGCTCACCATCGCTTCTTCATAGTTCGTAGGTTCGTCATGGTCTAGTAACATAACCTCCA
Organism: Triticum aestivum; assembly: GCF_018294505.1. Lineage (NCBI taxonomy): Eukaryota > Viridiplantae > Streptophyta > Magnoliopsida > Poales > Poaceae > Triticum > Triticum aestivum. The sequence goes on along the minus strand of NC_057814.1, from coordinate 47,539,038 downwards.
GAACAGGATTACCGTACCACTCTGGTGCGGATCTTACTCTGGTTGACCTACGAGGTTCAGTAATAACTTGATCTGAAGTTCCATGATCATCATCATTAACTTCCTCACTAATTGGTGTAGGAGTCACAGGAACAGATTTCTGTGATGAACTACTTTCCAATAAGGGAGCAGGTACAGTTACCTCATCAAGTTCTACTTTCCTCCCACTCACTTCTTTCGAGAGAAACTCCTTCTCTAGAAAGGATCCATACTAAGCAACGAATGTCTTGCCTTCGGATCTGTGATAGAAGGTATACCCAACTGTTTCCTTTGGGTATCCTATGAAGACACATTTCTCCGATTTGGGTTTGAGCTTATCAGGATGAAACTTTTTCACATAAGCATCGCAACCCCAAAATTTTAAGAAACGACAACTTTGGTTTCTTGCTAAACCTCAGTTCATAAGGCGTCGTCTCAACGGATTTTGATGGTGCCCTATTTAACGTGAATGCAGCTGTCTCTAATGCATAACCCCAAAACGATAGTGGTAGATCGGTAAGATACATCATATATCGCACCATATCTAATAAAGTACGATTACGACGTTCGGACACACCATTACACCGTGGTGTTCCAGGTGGCGTGAGTAGTGAAACTATTTCACATTGTTTTAACTGAAGGCCAAACTCGTAACTCAAATACTCTTCTCTACGATCAGATCATAGAAACTTTATTTTCTTGTCACGATGATTTTCCACTTCACTCTGAAATTCTTTGAACTTTTCAAATGTTTCAGACTTATGTTTCATCAAGTAGATATACCCATATCTGCTCAAATCATCTGTGAAGGTCAGAAAATAATGATACCTGCTACGAGCCTCAATATTCATCGGGCCACATACATCTGTATGTATGATTTCCAACAAATCTGTTGCTCTCTCCATAGTACCGGAGAACGGCGTTTTAGTCATCTTGCCCATGAGGCACGGTTCGCAAGCATCAAGTGATTCATAATCAAGTGATTCCAAAATCCCATCAGTATGGAGTTTCTTCATGCGCTTTACACCAATATGACCTAAACGGCAGTGCCACAAATAAGTTGCACTATCATTATTAACTTTGCATCTTTTGGCTTCAATATTATGATTATGTGTATCACTACGATCGAGATCCAACAAACCATTTTCGTTGGTGTGTATGACCATAGAAGGTTTTTATTCATGTAAACAGAACAACAATTGTTCTCTAACTTAAATGAATAACCGAATTGCAAAAAACATGATCAAATCATATTCATGCTCAACGCAAACACCAAATAACACTTATTTAGTTTCAACACTAATCTCGAAAGTATAGGGAGTGTGCGATGATGATCATATCAATCTTGGAACTACTTCCAACATACATCGTCACCTCGCCTTTTACTAGTCTCTGTTTATTCTGCAACTCCCGTTTCAAGTTACTACTCTTTAGCAACTGAACCAGTATCAAATACTGAGGGGTTGCTATAAACACTAGTAAGTACACATCAATAACATGTATATCCAATATACCTTTGTTCACTTTGCCATCCTTCTTATCCACCAAATACTTGGGGTAGTTCCGCTTCCAGTGAACAGTCCCTTTGCAGTAGAAGCACTTAGTCTCAGGCTTAGGACCAGACTTAGGCTTCTTCACTTGAGCAGCAACTTGCTTGCCGTTCTTCTTGAAGTTCCCCTTCTTCCCTTTGCCCTTTTCTTGAAACTAGTGGTCTCGTCAACTATCAACACTTGATGTTTTTCTTGATTTCTACCTTCGTCGATTTCAGCATCACGAAGAGCTCGGGAATTACTTTCGTCATCCCTTGCATACTATAGTTCATCACGAAGTTCTACTAACTTGGTGATGGTGACTAGAGAATTCTGTCAATCACTATTTTATCTGGAAGATTAACTCCCACTTGATTCAAGCGATTGTAGTACCCAGACAATCTGAGCACATGCTCACTAGTTGAGCGATTCTCCTCCATCTTTTAGCTATAGAACTTGTTGGAGACTTCATATCTCTCAACTCGGGTATTTGCTTGAAATATTAACTTCAACTCCTGGAACATCTTATATGTCCATGACGTTCAAAACGTCTTTGAAGTCCCGATTCTAAGCCGTTAAGCATGGTGCACTAAACTATCAAGTAGTCATCATATTGAGCTAGCCAAACGTTCATAACGTCTGCATCTGCTCCTGCAATAGGTCTGTCACCTAGCGGTGCATCAAGGACATAATTTTTCTGTGCAGCAATGAGGATAATCCTCAGATCACGGATCCAATCCGCATCTTTGCTACTAACATCTTTCAACATAATTTTTCTCTAGGAACATATCAAAAATAAACAGGGAAGCAACAACGCGAGCTATTGATCTACAACATAATTTGCAAAATACTATCAGGACTAAGTTCATGATAAATTTAAGTTCAATTAATCATATTACTTAAGAACTCCCACTTAGATAGACATCCCTCTAATCCTCTAAGTGATCACGTGATCCATATCAACTAAACCATGTCCGATCATCACGTGAGATGGAGTAGTTTCAATGGTGAACATCACTATGTTGATCATATCTACTATATGATTCACGCTCGACCTTTCGGTCTCCGTGTTCCGAGGCCATATCTGTTATATGCTAGGCTCGTCAAGTTTAACCTGAGTATTCCGCGTGTGCAACTGTTTTGCACCCGTTGTATTTGAACGTAGAGCCTATCACACCCGATCATCACGTGGTGTCTCAGCACGAAGAACTTTCGCAACGGTGCATACTCAGGGAGAACACTTATACTTTGATAATTTAGTGAAGGATCATCTTATAATGCTACCGTCAAACAAAGCAAGATAAGATGCATAAAGGATTAACATCACATGCAATCAATATAAGTGATATGATATGGCCATCATCATCTTGTGCTTGTGATCTCCATCTCCGAAGCACCGTGCTTGTGATCTCCATCTCCGAAGCACCGTCATGATCACCATCGTCACCGGCGCGACACCTTGATCTCCATCGTAGCATCGTTGTCGTCTCGCCAACTTATTGCTTTTACGACTATCGCTACCGCTTAGTGATAAAGTAAAACTATTACATGGCGATTGCATCTCATACAATAAAGCGACAACCATATGGCTCCTGCCAGTTGCCGATAACTCGGTTACAAAACATGATCATCTCATACAACACATTATATCACATCATGTCTTGACCATATCACATCACAACATGCCCTGCAAAAACAAGTTAGACGTCCTCTACTTTGTTGTTGCAAGTTTTACGTGGCTGCTACGGGCTTAGCAAGAACCGTTCTTACCTACGCATCAAAACCACAACGATAGTTTGTCAAGTTGGTGCTGTTTTAACCTTCGCAAGGACCGGGCGTAGCCACACTCGGTTCAACTAAAGTGAGAGAGACAGACACCCGCCGGTCACCTTTAAGCAACGAGTGCTCGCAACGGTGAAACCAGTCTCGCGTAAGCGTACGCGTAATGTCGGTCCGGGCCGCTTCATCTCACAATACCGCTGAACCAAAGTATGACATGCTGGTAAGCAGTATGACTTATATCGCCCACAACTCACTTGTGTTCTACTCGTGCATAGCATCAACGCATAAAACCAGGCTCGGATGCCACTGTTGGGGAACGTAGTAATTTCAAAAAAATTCCTACGCACACGCAAGATCATGGTGATGCATAGCAACGAGAGGGGAGAGTGTTGTCCACGTACCCTCGTAGACCGACAGCGGAAGCGTTATCACAACGCGGTTGATGTAGTCGTACGTCTTCACGATCCGACCGATCAAGTACCGAACGTACGGCACCTCCGAGTTCTACACACGTTCAGCTCGATGACGTCCCTCGAACTCCGATCCAGCCGAGTGTTGAGGGAGAGTTTCGTCAGCACGACGGCGTGGTGACGATGATGATGTTCCACCGACGCAGGGCTTCGCCTAAGCTCCGCAACGGTATTATCGAGGTGTAATATGGTGGAGGGGGGCACCGCACACGGCTAAGAGATCTCAAGGATCAATTGTTGTGTCTCTGGGGTGCCCCCCTGCCCCCGTATATAAAGGAGCAAGGGGGAGGCAGCCGGCCAAGGGGAGAGGCGCGCCATAGGGGGGAGTCCTACTCCCACCGGGAGTAGGACTCCTCCTTTCCTTGTGGGAGTAGGAGAAGGGAAGGGGGAAGGAGAAAGAAGGAAGGGTGCGCCCCCCTTCCCTAGTCCAATTCGGACCAGACCATGGGGAGGGGTGCGGCCACCTTTGAGGCCTTTCTCTCCTTTCCCGTATGGCCCATTAAGGCCCAATACGAATTCCCGTAACTCTCCGGTACTCCGAAAAATACCCGAATCACTCGGAACCTTTCCGAAGTCCGAATATAGTCGTCCAATATATCGATCTTTACGTCTCGACCATTTCGAGACTCCTCGTCATATCCCCGATCTCATCCGGGACTCCGAACTCCTTCGGTACATCAAAACTCAATAAAACTGTCATCGTAACGTTAAGCGTGCGGACCCTACGGGTTCGAGAACTATGTAGACATGACCGAGACACGTCTCCGGTCAATAACCAATAGCGGGACCTGGATGCCCATATTGGCTCCCACATATTCTACGAAGATCTTTATCGGTCAGACCGCATAACAACATACGTTGTTCCCTTTGTCACCGGTATGTTACTTGCCCGAGATTTGATCGTCGGTATCTCGATACCTAGTTCAATCTCGTTACCGGCAAGTCTCTTTACTCGTTCCGTAATACATCATCCCGCAACTAACTCATTAGTCACAATGCTTGCAAGGCTTATAGTGATGTGCATTACCGAGTGGGCCCAGAGATACCTCTCCGACAATCGGAGTGACAAATCCTAATCTCGAAATACGCCAACCCAACAAGTACCTTTGGAGACACCTGTAGAGCACCTTTATAATCACCCATTTACGTTGTGACGTTTGGTAGCACACAAAGTGTTCCTCCGGTAAACGGGAGTTGCATAATCTCATAGTCATAGGAACATGTATAAGTCATGAAGAAAGCAATAGCAACATACTAAACGATCGGGTGCTAAGCTAACGGAATGGGTCAAGTCAATCATGTCATTCTCCTAATGAGGTGATCCCGTTAATCAAATGACAACTCATGTCTATGGCTAGGAAACATAACCATCTTTGATTAACGAGCTAGTCAAGTAGAGGCATACTAGTGACACTCTGTTTGTCTATGTATTCACACATGTATTATGTTTCCGGTTAATACAATTCTAGCATGAATAATAAACATTTATCATGATATAAGGAAATATATAATACTTTATTATTGCCTCTAGGGCATATTTCCTTCATATGCAACTCCCGAATACCGGAGGAACACTTTGTGTGCTACCAAACATCTCAACGTAACTGGGTGATTATAAAGGTGCTCTACAGGTGTCTCCGATGGTGTTTGTTGAGTTGGCATAGATTGAGATTAGGATTTGTCACTCCGATTGTCGGAGAGGTATCTCTGGGCCCTCTCGGTAATGCACATCACTATAAGCCTTGCAAGCAATGTGACTAATGAGTTAGTTGCGGGATGATGCATTACGGAACGAGTAAAGAGACTTGCCGGTAACGAGATTGAACTAGGTATTGAGATACTGACAATCGAATCTCGAGCAAGTAACATACCGAGGACAAAGGGAACAACGTATGCTGTTATGCGGTTTGACCGATAAAGATCTTCATAGAATATGTGGGAGCCAATATGAGCATCCAGGTTCCGCTATTGGTTATTGACCGGAGATGAGTCTCGGTCATGTCTACATAGTTCTCGAACCCGTAGGGTCCGCAGGCTTAACGTTCGATGACGATTTGTATTATGAGTTATGTGATTTGATGTACCGAAGTTTGTTCGGAGTCCCGGATGAGATCACGGACATGACGAGGAGTCTCGAAATGGTCGAGACGTAAATATCGATATATTGGAAGGCTATATTCGGACATCGAAAAGGTTCCGAGTGATTCAGGTATTTTTCGGAGTACCGGAGAGTTACGGGAATTTGTATTGGGCCTTAATGGGCCATACAGGAAAGGAGAGAAAGGACTCAAGGGTGGCCGCGCCCCTTCCCCATGGACTGGTCCGAATTGGACTAGGGAAAGGGGGTGCCCCCTTCCTTCCTTCTCCTTCTCCCTTCCCCTTTTCCTATTCCATGTGGGAGGTGGAATCCTACTAGGACTAGGGAGTCCTAGTAGGACTCCACACTTTGGGCGCGCCCTATGAGGGCCGGCCTCCTCCTCCCTCCATCCTTTATATATGTGGCCAGGGGGCACCCCATAGACACACAAGTTTATTCTTTAGCTGTGTGCGGTGCCCCCCTCCACAGTTACATACCTCGGTCATATCGTCGTAGTGCTTAGGCGAAGCCCTGCGCCGATAATTTCATCATCACTGTCGCCACGCCGTCGTGCTGACAGAACTCTCCCTCGGCCTCAACTGGATCAAGAGTACGAGGGACGTCATTGAGCTGAACGTGTGCTGAACACGGAGGTGTCGTACGTTCGGTGCTAGGATCGGTCGGATCGTGAAGACGTACGACTACATCAACCGCGTTGATAAAACGCTTCCGCTTTCGTTCTACGAGGGTACGTGGACACACTCTCCCCTCTCGTTGCTATGCATCTCCTAGATAGATCTTGCGTGATCGTAGGAATTTTTTTTGAAATTACTATGTTCCCCAACATCCTCCCCTCCTTGGCGCGCCCTAGGGCCAGCCGGCCTCCCCCTTGCTCCTTTATATACTGGGGCAGGGGGCACCCTAGAACACAACAACAGACATTGTCTTAGCTGTGTGCGGTGCCCCCCTCCACCATAATCCACCTCGGTCATATCGTTGCAGTGCTAAGGCGAAGCCCTGCGCCGGTAGCTTCATCATCACCGTCATCACGCCGTCGTGCTAACAAAGCTCTCCCTCGACACTCAGCTGGATCGAGAGTTCGTGGGACGTCACCGAGCTGAACGTGTGCACACTACAAGAAATATGTCAACTAGTGACCTTCTGTCAGTGACCCTAAAAGAATTGGTCATAGATCTACGACCATTTGAAACCAATTGGTCAAAAGCTGTTCGGGGGGCTCCAAACCCTCAACTATATCGACCATTTTGGTCAGAAAGGTCATAATTTCCTTACACAAAATGGTCATAAAGCAGACAGCACTGGTCTGCTGCCTTATTTCTAGCTGATCATGACCAATATATATGGTCAAAACCTTGTAAGTTGTGGTGGATTGCTATGACTAGGCGCCACCTCATCAGTTTTGCCTATGTGTCATGTCCATGTGTCAATTTTTGCCCTAGGTTGTGAAGCAACCTATATTTCTGTTAGTCCCAAAATTCTGAAAAAATTCTCATAAATTCTTTGGATCATATCTTCGTCAAATATGTCAAAAACCTTCCTCGCCTAGTTAAAATATAATTCAACAATATTCATTTTCCTATTCTGTTTAGAACAGCACTTTGTGAAGGAAGTGCTATTTTTATATTCTTGATTGCCCTCAAAAATTTTGGGCACTCTTTCCTATCCAAACCATTGCCTCATGACAAAATTCAGCTCCATTTTCCCAGTAAATCTTCCTCGGCAAATTTCCAAAGTTTTTGTCCACCTAGAAGCATTGTGAAGGAAGTACTATCTATGCACATCCAAATGGCATGAAATTTATACAGTGTCTTCGTATGCCCAAATTATCACCCTCCTCCAAATTGCAGCTCAATCAAATCATCTATGTGAGCCCAGCTTCAATTTGTATTTTCTGTCCATATTGGCACATTGCAAAGCAAGTGCTATCTATACCACTCCTATTGCCCTCAAACTTTTTGGTCAATCTTCCATACCCAAATCATTTCCACATGCCAATATTCATCTCTATTTTCCTAGTAAATCTTCCTCGGCAAATTTCCGAAGTTTCTATTCACCTAGAAGCTTTGTGAAGGAAGTACAAGATAGGAATATCGTAATGAGTTTAATTTTTGCCACATATTCTATATGCCAAAGTCATAGCTCTACACAAAAGTTTAGCTCTATTTAACAATACATGTGAGCTCACTATCGAATCTTTGTTTCTGGTAATTTTTTCAGTTTGTGAAGCAACTACATTTTATATTGCTTTATAATTGCTGAAACTTTACCAGGGCATTACCCTGACTATAGAAACTCCCTACACCAAATTTCAGCATAATCCAATCATCTATGTAAGCCCAGCTTCAATTTCTATTTTCTGTCCAAATTGCCACATTGCAAAGCAAGTGCTATCTAGACACCTCCTATTGTCCTAATTTTTCTTGTGCCATCATAAATATACAAATAATTGCCACATTCCAATATTCAGCTCCATTTGCCTACTAAATCTTCCTCGGCAAATTTCTAAAGTTTCTATCCAGAGAGAAGCTTTGTGAAGGAAGTACAAGCTAGGATTATGCAAATGGTATAAACTTTTTATAGTGCTTTACTATGCCCAAATGACCATACTCCACAAAATTTTAGCTCAATCCACTTATCCATTTGAGCCCAGCTTCAACATCCATATTTTTGCCCGATGTGGTACTTTGCAAAGCAAGTGCCATCCAAACTCCTCCATTTGAGATGAAAATTTGCCAAGACAGTCTCCCTATTAGATGATCATCCTCAGCCAAAACGCAGGTCCATTGGCCTTGTGAATTTCCCGTACCGCTAATCAAACACTTGGCTGCTAATTCATGCACTACAAGAATCCTGTTAATACATGACGGATTCAATCTGTCATGAAACTGTGCAAAACCGTCAACGAGGGAGGTCCATGATGGATTTAGAATCCGTCATGTATATCGCGTCATAATTTTGCCGATTGTGCCACCATGACGGATCATGTCCGTCACCGATCGGTCCCTAGGCCCGCCTAGGCCCGGTCCTCCATCTAATCCGTCATGGATTGACCTGACATTGTACTAACATGGGCCTGACATGGAATCTATGTGGCACCAGCGTGGATCTGACATGGCATCCTGCATAGCCAAGCCGATTCCCTATTTTTTTTAGTGGCAGTTTAGCCGAATTTTTTCAATCCAGCCCATAATATTCATCCAACCAGCTATGGCACAAGACATTACACATAATAAAAAAGCTTTCACAGCACAATTAATTTTCATTCAACGAATCCATAGTTTTGCCATTTCACAAATTTCTATTCAATAATTTCAGCAAGTTAAGGCCTTCTAAAATGTGCCAAAAACACATACAACATTACTTCACATGCCCTCAATAACTATTACGCTAGATTACATCAACATTGTACAGACCCTCTTAATCATCAAGGTCACCTCGGCAGCTCAACCTTCCTATGCGCCTCTCACAACCAAAGGAAACCTGTAAAAAACAATATGCTTCTGTTACAATATGCTCTCACCACAAAGTATAAAGAACAACAAGTGGACTCCATATTACGAAGATATACTTTATGATAAATCTAATGAAATTAATTCCGTGCTGAAGATGTTGATGGCTTCCTATAAACTTGGTCAAATTCAATTAATTTGCAATGGTAGAGAAAACAGGAATAAAATGAAATTTTCAAGGTGGAGATACTTCCACACTTCACTTAACATAATTTAATAAACTATAACCACTACCATTGGCTTTTCATAACAGATACTGCATGAAATAAATCAAACCTAGAACTTATATGATGGTCTATGGAAATCTGAGCTCTACCAGAACTGCAAGAAATAACAACCAGGCTAGAAGTAATGATGAACAGAAGAGCTATACAGCCAACGATGGTTCGCAGAATATTTCAGGGAACTATATCTAAACTATTATAAAATAGTTATGACTGACTACGTACTGTAGTGTGAGCATGCAGTAGTGACTGCCATTGTTGATGAGTGTCTGGAAGAATTGACACACCAAGTACTTTTGTCTCCAGCACAATTCTTCGGGTCTCTTTAATTCTGTCAGTGGACGGATTCAGTCGTTCAATTGTCATCATCAACCGTCCTCACTGATCAGTGGAAACCTGAGCCAGGAAATAATCCCCAAATACAACATGAGTACTGGAAATAGCAAACATTGAGAACTTTGAGACAGCACTTAAGAAATCAGAACAAACATAGTAATACCGCATTAGTATATATAATGCACATAAGTAGAGAAATATGACAGACAAGGAACATTGTTTCAACAATATAGAAAGACAAAAATACTAGAACTTCAAGCGACATCCAGTAATACATAAGCTGGATAACTCCCTTTTCCCAATATATCATGCAACGTTCTGGAAGTGATAGAACCAGTACAACATTCCTTTTATTAGGCAGTAAGAAGCGGTACAGTTCTACTTTTCAATTTTGGCTGTGGAAAGACACAAAAATGCACAGCACATACAATTTTTTTCCTAAGTTCTGAAATTTACAGAGCCTACAAACGAGAATAACAAAGTATATACGCCAAAAAAATGGCATCACTAACAAACATTATACGTGATGCAGAGAACTACAAATTTAATTTATTGCATGGCTTAATTAATTACTTAATAGTCATTAAGGTACAAGCCGAATCAAAATACATGAACACCAGGAGATGGTCGAATCAAAACACATAGGAAAATACGTATATTATATTCTAAATAGCAAATGTTATGCAAAGACTTCAAAAAAAATTCAGGTTAATATAACAACCTATCACCCAGAAGTGTTAGACCTTCGCCAAACATTTTCCCATCCATCGGCTGCAGTACTAAAACCTGAGTGAGAAATGACAGTGTTAAGCAACAAGGCATGAAGATTAATTTTTCCAGTTTGAAGATTAACTTTTCCAGTGTACAGAATGAATAATAAAGGTCGGAGATGTTGCGAACATGAGACATGCTAAGGTAAGTATGATACTTTTCCAGTTTGAAGATTAACTTTTCGCAACGATTACTGTTGAACATAATAGATGGAGATAATTGTTCGGTGGTTATGAGAATCAATTAATAATACAAGAAAAAAGAAACACACATAACATGCAGCATAAAGGGATTATGCATCGATCATCCATTAGGGGTCCAAGATCATGTTATAGGTTCTCAAAATAACACAATAGTTGCCACTTGAGCATCAATACCAACAACAGTCAACTAAAACTTCGGCTACCTGATTCTCATTGTAATTTTAATCAAACCAAGAAGGCATCAGACAGTTTCCTGACTATATAGAGCCTAATTTGCTACTCTTGAACGTAAACAGCCTCAAATATTTTTTTCTCAACTTTCACTACCTGAACAAAATCAGTCACACCCAACCCCTCAAAAAATTTCCTTCAACTTCGCAATTCAGATGGCAATGAAGCAGAACTACGATGGGTCAAATAACAAGTATGAAGATCAATCCATGTCGCCACAGGAAGCACGGCCGTGCCGGCGACGCGGCAAGGGGGTCGGGGTTATCGCCGTCCAGCCCAACGCACGTGAGCGCGCCGAGCTAGGGGATGCCATCCAGGAGGAGTAGAGGGTGGGAGGGGGCGCGGTGTACGACAAAGACGAGTCGCTGGAGACCCGTCGGTGGTGGAAGCGACGTCGCAGCCGAAACCCTAGCCCAAGCGCCGGAGGCCGGGAGCGGCGGATCCAGCCGTGCTGGAGGACAAATAGGTCGAAGACGAGCTCATGAGCATGCTGCGCGGTGGTGGACGCTGCCGGAATGTGGAGGCGTTGGTGGCGGCGCGAGGGTTCGTAGGGGAGAGAGATGGGTCGTGAGAGGGATGGATGAGTGGGGGTTGTAGCAGATCTAGCAGTCGCCAGTGCTGCGAGGTGAGAGGAGGGAGAGGGTCGGCGGCAAGCTGTAGAAGGAGGGAGGCGATGAGGTGGCGGCGATGTGTGGGAGACGATGGGGAATGGGAGGGGCAGCAGAGGAGGGAGAGGGGCCGATGGAGAATGTGTTAGGGTTAGGTTTTTATATGGGGAGCAGTTAGCCAGGCTTTAGCGGGCTTGAGAGGGCTTCAGCGGGCTCGCGGAGCTGTACCAGCCCATCCATGACAATTTCTGAAATTGTCATCCGAAATCCGTAATGAATTAAGAGGTTTCTTGTAGTGATGTTGAGCATAGTTCGGTCTCCTCGTGAGATTATTCTGTTGTTATTTTCTTCCAAGCATCTACCTGGGGAGTGCCAAACCTACTAGACATGCCTAGGCTTCCTAGAATGCATGGCAACGTGTAACGCCCACGATGCGGCTATATCTCCCACGTGTCTAGGCACGACCTAGAGGCATAACCGCATTGTGGTTTTGTCGCAAGAAGGGTCATCTTCACACAATCCCATGTAATGAACAAGAATGGGATAACGAGAGTTGGCTTACAATCGCCACTTCACACAATACATAAATATAAATCATACATCATCCAAAATACACACATATAGACCGGCTACGGTCAAAATCCAAATGAAAATAAGATAACCCCAAATGCTAGAACCCTGATCGTCCCAACTGGGCTCCACTACTGATCATTGGGAAAAGACACATAGTAACGACCACGTTCCTCATCGAACTCCCACTTGAGGTCGATCCCATCATCTGCACTGGCATCGTTGGCACCTGCAACTGTTTTGGTAGAATCTGTGAGTCACGAGGACTCAGCAATCTCACACCCGCGAGGTCAAGACTATTTAAGCTTATAGGAAAGGATGGTGAAATTGGGTGGAGCTGCAGCAGGCACTAAGCATATATGGTGGCTAACAAACGCAAATGAGAGCGAGGAGAGAAGCAACGGAACGGTCGTCCTCTAGTAATGACCAAGAAGTGATCCTGAACTCCTACTTACGTCATTCATAACTCAAACCGTGTTCACTTCCCGGACTCCGCCGAGAAGAGACCATCACGGCTACACACACAGTTGATGTATTTTAAATAAGTCAAGTGACAAGTTCTCTACAACCGGACATTAACAAATTCCCATCTGCCTCATAACCGCGGGCACGGCTTTCGAAAGATAAAACCCTGCAGGGGTGTCCCAACTTAGCCCATCATAAGCTCTCACGGTCAATGAAGGATAAACCTTCTCCCGGAAAGACCCGATCAGTCTTGGAATCCCGGTCTACAAGACATTTCGACAATAGTAAAACAAGACCAGCAAAGCCACCCGAATGTGCCGACAAATCCCGATAGGAGCTGCACATATCTCGTTCTCAGGGCACAACGGATGGGCAAGACGTCGGGTTGGCATAGACCCTGGTTGCCCAGGGGGCGCCGGACATCGCCCAGTTTGGGCCAGCACTCGAAGGAGCACTGGTCCGGGGGTTTAAAATAAAGATGACCCTCGGGCTCGCGAAAACCCGGGGAAAAAAGGCTTAGGTGGCAAATGGTAAAACCAAGGTTGGGCCTTGCTGGAGGAGTTTTATTCAAGGCGAACTGTCAAGGGGGTCCAATAAATCACCCAACCGCGTAAGGAACGCAAACTCAAGGAACATAATAGCGGTATGACAGAAACTATGGCGGCAAGAGTGGAACAGAACACCTGGCATAAGGCCGAGTCTTCCACCCTTTACCAAATATATAGATGCATTAAAATAACAAGAGATATTGTGATATCCCAACATATCCATGTTCCAACATGGAACCAACTTCAACTTCACCTGCAACTAGCAACGCTATAAGAAGGGCTGAGCAAAAGCGGTAACTTAGCCAAACAACGGTTTGCTAGGAAAGGATGGTTAGGGGCTGACATGGCAATATGGGAGGCATGATATAGCAAGTGGTAGGTAGCGCAGCATGGCAATAGAACGAACAACTAGCAAAGCAAAGATAGAAGTGATTTCGAGGGTATGGTCATCTTGCCTGCAAGGTTCTCAGAGATGTCGAAAGCTTGATCCTCGTAAGCATACTCAACAGGTTCCTCGTTCACGAACTCGTCTCCCGGCTCTACCCAAGACAAGAACACAAGCAATGGAACCACAATCAATCACAGGAAATGCACAAGCAACATGATGCAATACACGAATGATATGCGAGATATGATATGCGATGCATATGCGTGCTCTGGAAGGAAAATGATGAACAAGGCAGTAACTTGGCAAACCAAGTATGCCACTGGAAAGATGAGATGTTTTCGGTTGAAATCGATATAAAGATCACCGGAAACGGATGCACGGTTTGCAAATGGCAAGCAAGACAAGAATGACACGAATCTGCGATTAACAGCATGATAGCACTTAAAATGCAACAAGTAACAATGCTACAGCACTCCAACATAGCAACAAAGCATATGACAGTAATCTACAGGAGATGCTTGACAAAAGATGAACACTGAGCCACGGCTAGATCACACCACAGCAGGTTCAAACAAGCATGGAAAAAGTGCAAAAGATAACAGGTTCACAGACTTAGTGAAATTACTGGACATGTCTGAAACAGCATCAGGTAGCAATGTTCAGAGCACGAAATCAACATGCTACAGGAACTTAACATGGTAAAACAAGCATGGCAGTATTCTACTAAATGCATATGACAAAAGTCCCTTAATGACCATAAGCCAAAGAGGACCAGAAGATATGATGGCAACCATGTAAACATAGCAAGTTTCGTTAACAGGTTTCAGACTTGGCAGAAAACAGAGCATGGCAGAAACAATAATATGAAGGCATCTTGGTGAGCTTGATGCACTCACCACAAAGCAATTCATGACAACACTAGCATACCTACAGCAAGATGGCATGTTTATGAAGCTAACCATGGCAAGAGCAAATACATAGCATGTATGAAACAACTACAACAAGCTTGGCAAAATTGAATAACACGTAAACAATCTTCCAGAAATATTTTATAGCAAAAGTAGAGCAAGATTGAGTCATTCTATGGCACTCCATAATTGCAAACAAGGGCAGGAATGAATCAATTACAACAATATCTACAAAACATCCGTACTGAACATCTCCAAAATATGCATGGATCTCTCTGTAGCATCAAGTTTAAATGGCAATAAAATAACAGCAGACAAAGACTTGGAGAAAATACCAAGTCCCTGAAATCAGAAACATTACAGAGCCTAGTTTGCATGCTTCTGCTAGTCACCACAGAGATCACAAAAATACATGGCATACACCTCTGTAAAGATGGCATGGCATACAACAAAACACATGTAGAGCTCATGCCCATAAGATGCATAGATTAAATGCAACAAAAATAACAAATCCTCAAGTTCTGATTAGTAACAGCAGATAACAGCAACTAGCACTCTTGCACCAGAGATTTGGGCATCAAGATGAACTTTAATGAACATGGTGCAATTGAACAAAATGTAGAGCATCACGAGGCGAACATTTCGATATATTACACACGCGAAACGGAGCTATATGCAGAGAGTTACGATGCAATGAACAGGTGCACATACTGTAAAATCATATGACTTGGAAATATTTCGGGGGGGTCTTGGGGTCAACCTTAGGGTTTGACTGGATCTGGATCGGCGTGGTTGCTCGAGCTCGGGCCCGATGTTCGTTCGCCGGCGACGGGAGCTGAGAGGGAGACAGCGGCCGGCGACGTGGAGAGGAGGAGGCGCCGGACGGAGGGGAGGAAGAAGGCGGAGGAGGCGACGAGCGGGCGGCGGTGGAGCTCGCCGGCTCGGGCGGCGACCGCGGCGGAGGGCGGCGGCGGCGGAATTCGCCGGGCGGCGCGGCGAGGTCGCCGGCCGGCTCGGGGTCCGGCGAGGCGGCGGGGAACGGCGGCGGCGCGGGGCGCGACCGGGCGGGGCGCGCGGCGGCTGCGGGCGGAGACGAGCCGGCGGGGGCGGCGTACGGGCCCGGCGGGCCGCGGGCGCGCGCGTTGGCCGGGGGCCACATGGCAGCGCCTGGGTGGCTAGAGGCGGCGGCGCGACCTGTCCGGTGGCGGCGGGGCGATTTAGGGTTTCGGGGATCCAGAAATTTTCGGGGGGAGGTGCAAATATATAGGTAGAGGGAGCTAGGAGGCTCCAAAGGGGTTTTTGCTGCACACACAAACGGACTTTGCGGTTGCCCGGTTAACCGTTGGAGTACCAAACGACCTCCAAGTGGAACGAAACTTGACCGGTGGCCTACCGGTGGTATACCAAGGCCACTTGACAAACCTCGGTCCATTCCGAGAACGTTCAACACCCGCTCACGAAAAGAAACAAGAGGGGTGCACTGGAGGAGGTGGGAGCACCGGATTGCAAAACGGATAACGGGGAAATGCTCGGATGCCTGAGACGAACACGTATGCAAATGCAATGCACATGATGACATGATATGAAATGCATGACATGAACAAAATGCAAAACGAACACAAAACCCGACCACGAAGGGAATATCATAACACATAGCCGAAAATGGCAAGAGTTGGAGTTACAAATATGGAAAGTTACACCCGGGGTGTTACACAACGCTACGGTCACGCGGTGACCACGCGGCGGGCATGCGAGTCTACGCGCTTTGGAGTTGGGGCCCTGGGCCACCGTCCAAACCTCAACGTATCACCACCAAACCATGTATTTATGCTTAAATAGATACTTATGTAACTAGAAATGATTTTTGGAAAAAATAAAGAGCAAACTATAAGGCAGCTGCAGTTCAAATTTGACCCGCTTCCTACTGAATCGGCGGAAATTTTTGTTTTTCACCAGAGGTGGATAAAAACTTTTTACACCCAACCATTTTGTCAATTGTGCATTAAACATGGCCTAGTATTTTATAAAATTGATTTGGTCTATTTTTACAACAATTATTTGGTAGTTCCTTCACAAAAAAACCCCATTTCGGGCACTCAAAAAATAGAAAATGAATTTTCTGTGCAAAGAAAATGAAAAATCCCTTAGGCAACATTGTTTGGAATTCCAAGATGCACACTTTTGCACAATATGAAATCATTTGAACAAACTATGCCATGAATGTGGCCATAAGATTGATCATTTGGCTTGAAAGCCATGAATCTTCACGCATGATAGCTCATTTCTAAGAACACTTTTTTAAAATAATTGCCGTATTACAAGTTTAGTATTTTTCCTGAAAACTTGGTCACATATGATGACACAATTCGAAGGTTTTCCAATTTTTTGATTTTTTTTATTTTCTATGCCCGTTTCAAAATGCGGTCAAAACGGTGAGCTTAACCGTTGCTAGCTAGTTGTTGAATCTTGGAAACCTTTTGATGTTTCTCTGATTAAATAGATAGTAATGTACCTAGAAATGATTTTGGAAAAAATAAAGAGCAAACTATGAGGCAGCTACAGTTCAAATTTGACCCGCTTCCTACTAAATCGGTGGAAATTTGTCTTTTTCACCAGAGGTGGATCAAGGCTTTTGACACCCAACCATTTGGTCAATTGTGCATTAAATATGGCCTAGTATTTTAGAAAATTGATTTGGTCCATTTTTGCAACAATTATTTGGTAGTTCCTTCACACAAAAAAACCTCATTTCGGGCACTCAAAAAATGGAAATGTAATTTTCCGTGCAAAGAAAATGAAAACTCCCTTAGGCAACATTGTTTGGAATTACAAGATGCACCCTTGTGCACAATATGAGATCATTTGAACACACTATGCCATGAATGTGGCCATAAGATTGATCATTTGGCTTGAAAGCACGCATGATAGCTCATTTTTGAGAACTTTTTTTTAAATAATTGCCGTATTACAAGTTTATTATTTTTCCTGAAAACTTGGTTACATATGATGACACAATGCGAATGTTCTCCAATTTTTTTATTTTTTTATTTTTTATGACCGTTTCAAAATGCGGTCAAAACGGCGGGCTTGACCGTTCCTGGCTAGTTGTTGAATCTTGGAAACCTTTTGATGTTTCGCTGATTAAATAGATATTTGTGTACCTAGAAATGATTTTTGGAAAAAATAAAGAGAAAACAATGAGGTATCTGCAGTTCAAATTTGACCCGCTTCCTACTGAATCGGTGGAAATTTGTCTTTTTCACCAGAGGTGGATCAAACCTTTTGACACCCAACCATTTGGTAAATTGTGCATGAAATATGGCCTAGTATTTTATAAAATTGATTTGGTCCAATTTTGCAATAAATATATGGTAGGTCCTTCACAAAAAACTCATTTTGGGCACTCGAAAAATGGAAAATGATTTTTTCGTCCAAAGAAAATGAAAACTTCCTTAGGCAACATTGTTTGCCATTCCAATATGCACCCTTGTGCACAATATTAGATCATTTGAACAAACTATGCCATGAATGTGGCCATAAGATTGATCATTTGGCTTGAAAGCCATTGATCTCCACACATGATAGCTCGTTTCTGAGAACATTTTTTTAAAATAGTTGCTGTATTACGAGTTTATTATTTTTTCTGGTCTTGGTCACATATAATGACACAATGCGATGGTTTTCCAATTTTTTGATTTTTTTTGAATTTTTCATGCCCGTTTCAAAATCCGGTCAAACCGGCGGGCATGACCGTTCCTAGCTAGTGGTTGAATCTTGGAAAACTTTTGGTGTTTCTTTGATTAAATAGATACTTATGTACCTAGAAATGATTTTCAGAAAAATAAAGAGCAAACTATGAGGTATCTGCAGTTCAAATTTGACCCGCTTCCTACTGAATCGGCGGAAATTTGTCTTTTTCACCAGAGGTGGATCAAACCTTTTGACACCCAACAATTTGGTCAATTGTGCATTAAATATATTCGAGTATTTTAGAAAATTGATTTGGTCCAATTTTGCAATAAATATATGGTAGGTCCTTCACAAAAAAACTCATTTTGGGCACTGGAAAATGGAAAATTGATTTTTCGTCCAAAGAAAATGAAAAACCCCTTAGGCAACATTGTTTGCCATTCCAAGATGCACCCTTGTGCACAATATTAGATCATTTGAACAAACTATGCCATGAATGTGGCCATAAGATTGATCATTTGGCTTGAAAGCCATGAATCCTCACACATGATAGCTCATTTCTGAGAACACTTTTTTAAAATAATTTCTTTATTACAAGTTTATTATTTTTTCTGGTAACTTGGCACATATAATGACACAATGCGGAGGTTTTCCAATTTTTTGATTTTTTTTGAATTTTTCATGCCCGTTTCAAAATGCGGTCAAAACGGCGGGCAGGACCGTTCCTAGCTAGTGGTTGAATCTTGGAAAACTTTTGGTGTTTCTCTGATTAAATAGATACTTATGTACCTAGAAATGAGTTTTGGAAAAAATAAAGAGCAAACTATGAGGCATTTGCAGTTCAAATTTGACCCGCTTCCTACTGAATCGGCGGAAATTTGTCTTTTTCACGAGAAGTGGATCAAAAATTTTGACACACAAACCGTCTGGTCAATTGGGCATTAAATATGGTCTAATATTTCTAAAAATTGAGGTGGTTCAATATTGCAACAAAGAGTTGGTTGGTTCTTCACAACAAAATCAAAATGGAAAATGCTTTTTTCGTGCAAAAAATACTTATTTGAATCAATTAAGACCAATTTAGATGGTCATAAGATTGTCAAAGCGTTTACCGCGTTTTGATTGGTCCATAGGCATGCCACGTGGGTCACGCATCCAACACCGTCGGATACTCCCCGATCCGACGGCAGCCCTCACCCCCTCATGGCCTCATCTTCTCACCCCACGTAGCCCAATCACCCACGCACCCACGACCCCTTCTCTCCCACGCACCCACGGCTGCCAACCCTAGCCCTCTCCCTCCCTCAGATCTCAATCCGCCGCTGCCCCAACCCAATCCCTACCCCCATGTACACCAACCCAATCCGCCGGCATACTCTTCTCCAGTCGCACCGGCGACCTCCAACCTCATCGCCGACAGCCCCTCCCCTCTCCTCCTAGATCCACTCGGGCTACTCATGTCGTGGCCAGATCCGGCAGGAACTCCCTCCCTCCCACCTCGCTCCGCATCCCATTCCAGATGCACACACAGACAGAGCTTTGGGAGCTCCCGCTCAGCTGATCATGGCCACGGTCCATGGACGACGCGGACGTGCGCGAGGTGCTGCTGTACCAGGCCGGGCTGGTCACGGCCGCCGCGTCCGTCCTGGTGGCCACCTCGGGGGCGTTCCTGCCCGAGGGGAACGCGGTCGGCGACGCCGTCCGGCAGGGCACCGACCTCTTCTACGCCGCCGGGACCGGGGGGCTCACTTCCCCCTCCGCGCGCAGTTCACCGTCCCGGATCTCCGCCCCGGCAGGCTCGACTCCCTGCTCGCGCTCAGCGATGACCTCGTCAAGGTACTTCCTTGCCTCCCATCCCGATCTTGTCTCCCACCCCTCTTCTTGCCCCCGGCCTGATCCGGCCTCTGGCTGCAGTCCAACATCTTCATTGAGGGCATCTCCCACAAGATCCGCCGGCAGATCGAGGACCTGGAGTGCGCTGGAGGGGTCGAGCCCGGCACCCTCACTGTCGACGGCGTCCCCGTCGACAGCTACCTCACCAGGTCCGTCTCTGCCCTCGCCCTGTTCCGCTGCTTACATTCTTTCTTCGTCACACCCACCACTGCTTGCTTACCCTGGCTATGCTGGATGGATGCAGGTTTGTGTGGGACGAGGGCAAGTACCCCGTCAACGCCCCGCTCAAGGAGACCGTCGCCAGCATCCAGTCCCAGGTCACCAAGATCGAGGATGACATGAAGGTAACTAACTCTGTTTCTCTCTCTCTCTCTCTTCATTACTCCAGTTCCTTTGCACACTGACCAAATCACGCATGGATGACAGTAAAATTTTGGAAGATTGGCAGCAACTTAACACTACATTGCTAGGCTAGGTGACAGTGTTGTTTAACACTTTAACAGTTACATTCGGTCCTCGGCGCTGAATTGGTAGATTTTGGAGGTAGCTTACTTCTTGTTTGTCTTGGTCTGTTTGGTTCCGACTAGCTACCTATTGCGCAGCTAGTTTCATGAGTATTTAGTCTTTTGTCCCCTTTTCTGGTACTGATTTGCCACATAATGTTCATGATGCATCATATCTCATGTCGAAGTACTTTGATGTGATGCTTTGTTTTGGGGTCAGTCAGTAGTACTCTGAACAAGAGCATAAACATATATGATTGTGTTATATAGTTTTTGCACGGTGTTGGATATACCTCTCTTTTTATGTTTCATCATTACCAATATGCCGATTGCTTGCTTGTTGTGTTCCGTAGGATCTGTATAAATTGTAAAACATTGATATTTTTATATGTATTATTCAGAAGTTCTAACTGCTGTGATTGGGTGTTGGCAGTATGTTGTTCGATTATCAAACCTTTGAAGTTAATTTTGATCATATGTGCATCTGTGTGATATATCTAGGTTCATCTTTGACGCTCCATCGGCAACCAGTTGTTCAATTAAGTCTATTTGTTACGGTTTGCTTGCCCTTGGGATCTATATGCATGCCATTTCTGTTTCAGGCTTTCACATTCATTCATTCTCTGATTATTCTAGGAGTCCTCATTCATTTGATGCGGTGCGCCATGGACGCAATGGCTGAGGGAGTCCTGGACTAAGGGGTCCTTGGGCGTCCGGCCTGTTAGCCATGGGCCGGACTGATGGGCTGTGAAGATACGAAGACCGAAGACTCCATCCGTGTCCGTATGGGACTCTCCTTGGCGTGGAAGGCAAGCTTGGCGATCGAATATGTAGATTCCTTTCTCTTTAACCGACTTGATGTAACCCTAGATCCCTCTGGTGTCTATATAAATCGGAGTGTTAGGTCTATAGGACCGAATACTCATTGCCATAGTCATACAGGCTAGACTTCTAGGGTTTAGCCATTACGATCTCGTGGTAGATCAACTCTTGTAATACTCATATTCATCAAGATCAATCAAGCAGGAAGTAGGGTATTACTTCCATAGAGAGGGCCCGAACCCGGGTAAACATTGTGTCCCCCGTCTCTTGTTACCATCGATCCTAGACGCACAGTTCAGGAACCCCTACCCGAGATCCGCCGGTTTTGACACCGACATTGGTGCTTTCATTGAGAGTTCCATTGTGCCGTCGTCAAGAGGTTTGATGGCCCATTCGATCATCTACAACGATGCTGTCCAAGGAGAAGTCTTCCTCCCCGGACAGATCTTCGTATTCGGCGGCTTCGCACTGCAGGCCAACTCGCTTGGCCATCTGGAGTAGATCGAAAGCTACGCCCCTGGCCATCAGGCCAGATTTGGGAGCTTGAATTACGCCTAAGTTTGAAGTCCATCCCCATCCACAAGGACGACGAGGTGCAGGTTGACTGCAACTTTCTCCTTCGGAGCTGCGCCACAAGTACAACGTGCGCTCCACCCTTATCTGCAAGGACGACGAGGTGCGGGTCGATTGGAGCACCAACCTCAGAGCTACATCTCAAGCACAAAGATTATTCCGTGTGAAGAACAAATTCCACTCGAAGACAAATACAAGCATATTCAGAGACAAATCAAGTTCAGATAAATCCTAAAGTTCAAGACCACGGATCAAAGTACTCGGGCATTCAACCCGAAGAAGGTTGCATAGTAGACATCACCACGCGCTTGGAATGCGGAGTTGCTTCGCCCCTTTTATACTTGAGCATTCAGACTGTTGGGATGTTATAAGAAGTACCTCTTAGTTTGATTACCAAAGACACAGTTTTACAGTCTCCTGAATGATTGTTGTTTCTTATGTATGTGTTCAAAATCCCCCAGTGGATGGCTTAGCTGCGAATCCATTTCGCCTAAGTTTAAAAAATCCTACCGAGTGGTGAGCAAGTCTCTCACTCGGGGGCTTAGCTGCAGTTCAGTACTCGCCTAAGTTTAAAAATCCTACCCAGTGGTGAGCAAGCCTCTCACTCGGAAGGCTTAGCTGTGAATCCGTTTCGCCTAGGTTTAAAAAATCCTACCGAGTGGAGAGCCAGCCTCTCACTTGGGGGCTTAGCTGCAGTCCAGTACTCGCCTAAGTTTGAAAAATCCTACTGAGTGGTGAGCAACCCTCCCACTCGGGGGCTTAGCTGCAGTCCAGTACTCGCCTAAGTTTGAAAAATCCTACCGAGTGGTGAGCAACCCTCCCACTCGGGGGCTTAGCTGCATTCCAGTACTCGCCTAAGTTTGAAAAATCCTACCGAGTGGTGGGCAACCCTCCCACTCGGGGGCTTAGCTGCAGTCCAGTACTCACCTAAGTTTGAAAAATCCTACCGAGTGGTGAGCAACCCTCCCACTCGGGGGCATAGCTGCAGTCCAGTGCTCACCTAAGTTTGAAAAATCCTACCAAGTGGTGAGCAACCCTCCCACTCGGGGGCTTAGCTGCAGTCCAGTACTCGCCTAAGTTTGAAAATCCTACCGAGTGGTGAGTAACCCTCCCACTCGGGGGCTTAGCTGCAGTCTAGTACTCGCCTAAGTTCAAAGTCCATCCCCATCCGCAAGGACGACGAGGTGCAGGTCGACTGCAACTTTCTCCTTCGGAGCTGCGCCACAAGTACAACGTGCGCTCCACCCTTATCCGCAAGGACGACGAGGTGCGGGTCGACTCGAGCACCAACCTAAGAGCTGCATCTCAAGCACAAAGATTATTCCGTGTGAAGAACAAATTCCACTCGAAGACAAATACAAGCATATTCAGAGACAAATCAAGTTCAGATAAATCCTAATGTTCAAGACCACGGATCAAAGTACCCGGGCATTCATCCTGAAGGAGTTTAATGGTTACAAAATCACTCGGCATTCCGAGGCAAATTTAAGGCAGAGCATAAAAGTTTGTTCACTCCGCAGGAGGAGGGCTGGCAGGCTCGACGAATTCGTCCAGGTCGATCCCGTCAGCAATCCGAGTGGCGGAAGCAATGAAAGTATCCATGAAGGACTGGAAGTCGTGCTTCTTGGTGTTAGCAACTTTAATCGCCGCCAGCTTTTCTTCCCGAGCTTCTCGACAGTGGACGCGTACCAGAGAGAAAGCCACATCAGTGCCGCACCGGGCAGAAGACTTCTTCCATTCTTGAATTCGACTGGGAGCTTCATTGAGCCGAGCCATCATAGACTTGAGGTCACTCTGAAGTGTTGCCATGGGCCAGAGAGCTGTGTCAATCCGCGACATCACGACTTCCAGTCGGGCGACATAATCGACAACACCAGTGATGCGGGATTCTAGTCGGAGCACGTTCATGCCAGCTTCATCCTTCACTGGAGAGTTGATGGGGTCCAAGCTTGGTTCAATTCGCCCGGTCTCTTCCTCGAAGTCCCGGCAAAACTCTGCATGCAGAATTCAAGGGTAAGCCAATGATCATATGTCGAGTCGACAAGAACAAACCAGTCGGATCAAAGGAAACACCTTCAAGCATGACGAACAACTTCTTAGCAAGGCTTCCCAGATAATTCTCCAGATCGTTCCTCCTGCGGGCGATACCTTCCAGCTTCTCGTTTAGATTTTCCTTATCCTTCTTCAGGTGATTCGCTTCCTTATTGGCTTCGTCAAGGGCAGTTTTCAGCCTGGAGTTTCCTTCCTCCAACTTGTTGACTGAAGCCAACTTCTGTTCAGCGAGCGTGGTTTTCTCATCAGCTTTTTTCTGCGTGGTCGCCAGATCTTGATCCTTTTTCGCCAGAGCGTGGTTCAGTTTCTCTGAAAGAAATAATGTTGGATTCAGAAAAAGCAGAATGAAATCCGGTTCAGGGAAAACTCAGTCGACAGGTCTTCCTTACCAGCGGCGTCATCCTTGGCTTTCTGCAGTTATGTCTTGGCCAGCTCCAGATCGAGGTTGAGCTGAATCTGCTGCTTCTCCAGGTCAGCAAAACGAGCTCCAAGATCACAAGATTTCTGCAACCAAAGAACAGGTCTTATTTCGGAGAGGTAAAAGGATAAAGCCAACAAATTCTAAGACTACTGCCGAATCAAACATCCAACAGTAGTCTCGGGGACTACACCCAGTGGGTGCACTTAGCGTGCCCCCACTGGTTCAGTTTACACTCGACAAGGCCTGTCCAGCGCGAGTGCAAAAAACCACTGGTTCAAAGTTCCACTCTACATGGCCCGACCAGACCGAGTGAAGAAATTCAAATTCTAATGCTCAGACCATAGCTGACTGCCCGCAGTCAATTATGGTCTCGGGGACTACACCCAGTGGGTGCACTCAGCGTGCCCCCACTGGTCAAAAGATCTACAGCCAGTGGGTGCACTCAGCGTGCCCCCACTGGTTCAAAGTTCCACTCGACATGGCCCGACCAGACCGAGTGAAGAAATTCAAATTCTAATGCTCAGACCATAGTCGACTGCCCGCAGTCAATTATGGTCTCGGGGACTACACCCAGTGGGTGCACTCAGCGTGCCCCCACTGGTCAAAAGATTCAATTGACAACAACAATACTTGGCGAATCTGTTTAGTGACAAATCAAAACACCCAGTGGGTGTACAGATGCAAGGCGCAGACAGATGCAAAGATTCTTGGAAAGAAAGTTTTCAAGTACCATATCCTAACAGAACAAGCCAGAAGAGTCAGTCAACGATCTACTAACCTGGACGTTGCTCTGGAGAGCAGAGCTGGCATCATAAGCAGCTTGGCTGGCTTCCCGCACCATCTTCATCTTCTCCATCATAATGCCCGCATGGCGTGTAGCCTCTTTTGCAGCACCCACTTGGTCCTCTGGGACGTGATGTGTAGCAAAAAGTGAAGGTGGATCGGTGAGAGTCTGTGCAGCTGGCGAGGAAGGCCGAGCACTCGACAGCGGTATGGCGAAGGAGACGGAAGTCCGATTGGCATCGCCGGCGTCCTGAATTACCGGTTCCGCCACCGGTGTCGATTGGAGCGTCTTACCAGCGCACGTTTTCCTGTTTCTTCTCCCCAAGAGCCTCTATGGCTCGTCCTCGTCGTCGTCGGGGAGGTTAATGATGTTGAGGGCTGTAAAAAGATCAGTCACCAAAGTTTCATCACCCGATTGGATATAGCACCGTTCAATCGACAAATCAAAGACAAAATCACGAGGATTGTACCCGGATTGGAGGTCACCGCATCTTCCATTTCCTCATCCTCGTTCTTATAAGCAGAGGTCCCAGAGGTAGCGACACTGCCAGTTTCAAGATTCATTCGGTCAAACCAAGGGAAAAATAAACAGCACAGAACGTCGAGTAAAAGCGAAAGAAGAACACTCACGCAGAAGCAACAGGAACGTCAATTTTGATTCTCGGCAGCGCCTTCCGAGTCTTTTGCACTACAACCTTCGACTGCTTTGGAGCTTTTTCAGTTGGTGCCGGAGAGGACATCCGAGGACGCTTTGACGACTGCCCAGTCTGAACGGTCGCCTTGTCACGGGCGCTCGCCAGGTCGTGAGTAAGTTTGGATCGCCTTTCCCTACGGGGAGGAGAGTCGACCTCTTCTTCGTCACTCGGGTCGTCGCTCTCCTCGTCCCCCTCTCCGTCGGAATGCCACTCGCCGCTTTCACCTCCGCTTGCCTTCCCCTCCGGGTCCTGCTCCTGCTCTCTGTTGGGCATCGAACACATTTCAGTAAGGGCCTAGAAGAAAACAAGCAAGACAAAGTCAGTCGGTGAAGCATAAACAGTTGCATGTTAAATCAAGATGACACTCGGTAATTCAGAATCGGACCTTGTCTGGTTCGTAGGATTGGTCAAGTGGAGGGATTCTCCTGGCTCCCCTGGGGTTATCCTTGTTGCCAGTGATGCTCCTCAACCACTTCTCCACCATATCCTCGTCGACTTCTTCTGGGTGCACCCGAGTGGAATCTTCAATGCCCGAATACATCCACATCGGATGGTCGCGGGCTTGAAGTGGCTGAATGCGTCATCTGAGGAAGACTTCCAGCAGATCCATTCTAGTTACACCCTCACGGATGAGATAGACCACTCGCTCAACCAGCACTTTCACCTCCGCTTTCTCCCCTGGAGTCACATTCAAGGTGGAGGGCTTCTCTACGCGAGCCATAGAAAAAGGAGGAAGTCCAGTCGACTGACCTGGAGTCGGCTGGTCTTTGCAGTAAAACCAGGTCGACTGCCATCCTCGTACTGACTCAGGAAGAGTTATGGCTGGGAAAGAGCTCTTACCCCTCATCTGAATCCCAAGAGCCCCACACATCTGGATCACCTGAGTCCTCTCGTCACTCGGGTTAGCCTTTTTGACCGACTGGGAGCGACACGTGAAAATGTGCTTGAAGAGACCCCAGTGTGGTCGACAACCCAAGAAGTTTTCGCACAGAGACACGAAAGCAGCAAGATATATGATGGTGTTGGGGGAAAAGTGATGAAGTTGTGCTCCAAAGAAATTCAAGAAAGCCCAGAAAAAAGGATGCGGAGGCAGAGAAAATCCACGGTCGATGTGAGTGGCAAGGAGGACGCACTCACCCTCCCGCGGTCGAGGTTCGGTCTCATCCTCCGAGAGCCGCGCCGATCCGTGAGGAATCAGCCCCTCCTTTGCCAGATCGTCGAGGTCGTCCTGGCTGATCGTCGACCGGATCCAGTCGCCTTGGATCCAGCCACGCGGCAAACCAAACCGCGACGAGGATCCGCCCCGGCTGGACTTTTTCCCCTTCGCCTTCGCCGTCGCCTTCTTCGCGCACTCCAGAGCCACCGTCTTGTCTTTCCCCATCGCCGCGGGCGGAGCTCGAATGGAGCGGCGGCGCTGGGGCAGGAGCAGGCGCAGTGGGAGAAACTTAGAAGGGAGAAGAAGAATGAGGGTGCACTGTTCAAAAACCCCGGTCCGGCGCCTTATATGGGGTTGTTTCCGAGTGACTGACCTGTAGGCCAGGGCAATCTTATCAAATCCCGCAACAGTCGCGCGCGTGATACGTGGCAAAAAAAGGTGGCGCGGGAATCGAGGCGGCCTTGCCTTATCCAGCCCGATTACTGCGGCCTCCTCCGCCCCGCGCGCTTCTCGAAATTCGAATCCCGCGAGATCCGCGGGCAGCAGAACAACTTGTCAGACAGAATTAGCACTCGGATCTCTTCCAGCAAAAGTTCACTCGACAAAACCAGGAATGGATCAAGGCGACTGAAAAAGAAGTTGGTGTCACCACCTCGGTTCGTTGATCCAAAACAAGACACACCCGAAGCGCGAAAAATGAGTCGGAAGTATTTTCAACTCCTTCTCCACTCAAACCCTGATCCATTCGGGGGCTAATGATGAGGACATGTACCTAGGGTAGGGTCACAGGCCTGACCTAAATACCTTCCCCAAGGACATCACTCTAAAGCCAGAAGCATTCGAGGGGTACCATAACCCACTCGACCAAAAACATTTCCACTCGGAGGAGTCAAGATCACTCGACCGTAACAAGAAACACTCGACCGACAGAAGACCTAAAGTCACTCTACACAGCAACAGTCGAGCATTAACTCCTAGACTTAATAGCCATTTATAACACTTTATTACGGACGTTACCAGTAACGCCCCCCTCTTGATGTACCTTAAATCCCTTGTAACATGGGCTGGCCGGGGTGCTGGCGCACTCTATATAAGCCACCTCCCTCCACATGCACGAGGGTTCGCACCCCCTGTAACACACACGCATATAATCCAGTCGACCGCCTCCGGGCTCCGAGACGTAGGGCTGTTACTTCCTCCGAGAAGGACCTGAACTCGTGAAACTCGTGCGTACAACTTCTCCATAGCTAGGATCTTGCCTCTACATCCCTACCCCCCATTCTACTGTCAGACTTAGAACCACGACAGGTCCCCCGAGGAGGAGGATTGTTGAAGAGAACGGGATATGCATCCCCAATGTTACTTTGGTAGCGAGAAAGGAACGGGATATGTTTAAAACTCCCTTGTTCAACTTACGATTGGGCTAGAGGTTTATCCTCATTATGGAACTGTGCGACAACATCGTCTTCCAAGCTCGAGCCGCCCGACGATGGCATCTTGCCTCGCTTGGGAGCCTTTTCCTCCCAATCTTCGGAGGCGGCCCTTATCTTACCTTGGGGAGAAGATACCTTGACTTCTCCCTCACTTTTGTCTTCGGATGATGGAATTTTGATTCCCCCGGGCGATGTGCCTGGTATGCCTTCAGGGTGGAAGCCGCTTTGTGTCTCCCCACTTTTCGCCTTGTCCTCCTCTACAGGCATCTGGAATGGTGCTGGGGCCAGCATCCTTGTTAGTACGGAATCTGCTGAGTCTTCGGGGAGGGGGGCCGAACACTTGATTCGCTCCGCTTTCTTTATCCAGCCCTGGGAAAAGGCAGTTTTGCTTTGTAACATATTGCAGCGTACTCAATTACAAAGTATTCAGGAGATAAGCGCTTACCGGGGTGTCCGGATGGTTGCAGTCGAGGCCAATGTCCTCGGTGATGTCCGGCCACTGTTTCCGTTTCCCGAAGAACAACTCCCACATTCCTTCGTGCGTCGTGCTGAAGCGTCCGTCATCCTTCTGGATTAAAATCCCACATACGGAGAGGCCGTCGTTGGTACGACAGTATCCGGCGAACTAGCATTACTTGGACCACGTTGATAAGATCGATGTCCTTCTCAAGGAAGCTTCGGATGCGGCTCTGCAGAGTCCGCACTTCATCAATTCATCCCTAGTCTAGCCCCTTATTAATCCACGACGCAAGCTGAGTCGGAGGGCTAGATCGAAACGCAGGCGCCGCGGCCCACTTGGAACCACGGGGCTCGGTGATGTAGAACCACTCCCGTTGCCATAAATTTGAAGATTCTTTAAAGGACCCTTTAAGCCAATGAGCATTAGTAAGCTTGCTCACTGTGGCACCACCACACTCCACCTGCCTCCCCTCGATCACCTGCGGCTTCACATTGAAGGTCTTGAGCCATAAGCCGAAGTGTGGAGGGAGTCGGAGGAAGGCTTCGCACGTGACAATAAATGCCGATATGAGAAGGAAGGAGTTCAGGGCTAGATCGTGGAAATCTAGCCCATAGTAGAACATGAGCCCACGAACAAAGGGATTGAGAGCAAACCCTAAACCTCGGAGGAAGTGGGAGATAAACACGACCCTCTCGCCGGATCTAGGGGTGGGAATAACCTGCCCTTCAATAGAGAATCGGTAGAGGATTTCCGCGGTCAGATATCTTGCCGCTCGGAGCTTCACGATATCCTCCTCTGTGACACAAGAGGCCACCCACCGACCCTGAAGGCTGGAACCGGACATGATCGAGGTTCGTGGTAATTGGAACCCAGGTGTTGGAGCTCGAGGTGGCAAAGGCTGAAGAAGGAGCAAGCGCAGAGGAGAAGGGCGGATCTGTACCCCTCTATAAAGGCTGTGAATATCAAAACGCCTCCTCTCGGCCCTTAAAGCTTGCCTATTCCCAAGGAATCATACCAAAGAGACGGTTGGGTTACCCACGTCCATGTTGATAAGAATCCCGTAATAAGGTGACACGATCTCTGCTTCGACAAGACGTGCCAATGGAAACTATGCCTCGAAACGTGGAACGGTACGACAAGGAACGGTTCGAAGTAATGAACCGGGAAGACATGATGTCACATTATGAAAAGTTGTCAGCGGATTGGACTCGTGAAATATTATATTCTCTAGGGATGTGCGTGTGTGGTATTTATGTTGCAGATCCAGACACTTCTCTCGTCCGGAGACTATCTTGGAGTTTGGAAAGGGGAACCTGATATGTCTCCGTCGTATCTATAATTTTTTATTGTTCCATGCCAATATTATACAACTTTCATATACTTTTGGCAACTTTTTATACAATTTTTGGGACTAACATATTGATCCAGTGCCCAGTGCCAGTTCCTGTTTGTTGCATGTTTTTTGTTTCGCACAAAATCCATATCAAACGGAGTCCAAACGGGATAAAAACTGACGGGGATTTTTTTGGAATATATGTGATTTTTGGGAAGAAGAATCAACATGAGACAATGCCCGAGGGGGCCACGAGGCAGGGGGGCGCGCCCCAGGGGGTCAGGCGCGCCCTGGGCCCTCGTGGACACCCTGTAAGGCGGTTGGTGCCCTTCTTTCGCGGCAAGAAAGCTAATTTCCGGATAGAGATTGTGTCCAAAATTCAGCCCAATCGGAGTTCGATCTCAGGGAATTTAAGAAACGGTGAAAGGGCAGAATCAGGGAGCGCAGAAACAGAGAGAGACAGAGAGACAGATCCAATCTCAGAGGGGCTCTCGCCCCTCCCACGTCATGGAGACCAAAGACCAGAGGGAGAACCCTTCTCCCACCTAGGGAGAAGGCCAAGGAAGAAGGATAAGGAGGGTGGCTCTCTCCCCTCGCTTCCGGTGGCACCGTAGTGCCGCCGGGGCCATCATCATCACCGCAATCTACACCAACAACTTCACCGCCGTCATCACCAACTCTTCCCCCCTCTATGCAGCAGT
This sequence comes from Triticum aestivum, assembly GCF_018294505.1. Lineage (NCBI taxonomy): Eukaryota > Viridiplantae > Streptophyta > Magnoliopsida > Poales > Poaceae > Triticum > Triticum aestivum. The sequence goes on along the minus strand of NC_057814.1, from coordinate 47,507,865 downwards.
GTATTCCCTCTTTGACCCGCTGTAATCTCTACTTAAACATGGTGCTCAACACTATATATTATTTCCCAATGATGTATGGCTATCCTATGATGTTTGAGTGGATCTGTTTTGTCCTATGGGTTAATTGATGATCATGATTGGTTTGAGTTGCATGTTTTATTATTGGTGCTGTGCTATGGTGCTCTTCGTGTCGCGCAAGCGTGAGGGAGCCCCGTTGTAGGGTTTGCAATATGTTCATGATTTTCGTATGGTGGGTGGCGTGAGAGATAGAAGCACATACCCGAGTAAGTAGGTTGTTTGAGTATGGGAGTAAAGAGGACTTTATGCCTTATAATGCTATGGTTGGGGTTTACCTTAATGATTTTTAGTAGTTGCGGATGCTTGCTAGAGTTCCAATCATAAGTGCATATGATCCAAGAAGAGAAAGTATATTAGCTTATGCCTCTCCCTCAAATAAAATTGCAATAGTGATTACCGGTTTAGTTATCGATTGCCTAGGGATAAATAACTTTCTCGTGACAAAAAGCTATCTATTAAAACTAACTTAGTTATGTCTTTATCTAAACAGCCCCTAGATTTTATTTACGTGCTCTTTATTACCTTGCAAACCTATCCAACAACACCTACAAAGTACTTATAGTTTCATACTTGTTCTAGGTAAAGCGAACGTTAAGCGTGCATAGAGTTGTAACTGTGGTCGATAGAACTTGAGGGAATATTTGTTCTACCTTTAGCTCCTCGTTGGGTTCTACACTCTTACTTATCGAAAGAGGCTACAATTGATCCCCTATACTTGTGGGTTATCAAGACCTTTTTCTGGCGCCGTTGCCGGGGAGCCATAGCGTGCAGTGAATATTCTCATGTGTGCTTGTTTGCTTTATCACTAAGTAGTTTTATTTGCTGTTCTAAGTTGTTCTCTATCTTTAGTTATGGATATGGAACACGAAATACCAAAAAAATAGGTGTGCTTGTTGCTCATGGAGATGGGTAACCTCATAAAACCCTCGATGCTCATTATGTGAAAAATATTATGTACTACTTTGATAATCCTGAGAAAACCCCATTCAACTATATAATGGGAGACACGTTGGATCAACGTGAATACTTTAGGGATTATCGCTTGACTCAAAAATGGAAACTATTATGGGATCAAATTTATATGTTGCGTTGGTATGCTCGGCAACTATGCTTGAGATATGATTATACTTGTTCCTCTAGGATGAATGCTCCACATCTTCCCTTTTCATGCAAATTTAATGATGATTAAACCTTGGATTCTTATGATAATGGTATGTATGATTACTATGATGTGGAACAAATAGAAGAATTTGTTGCTTTTATGGGTGCTTATGAAATTGAATCTTTGTTCAAAGAGTGTGAAAATCTTTATGATGTTGTTTACAGATCTGAAATTTTTGCTATAATTAAATATTGTTATGAGAATTATGAATACAATTACGATATTGATGCATTTATTGAGAAAGTCTCCGCTGTCCAAGAAGAGACTAATATTTTGCAGGAAACTATGGAAGAAGAAATTACTGAAAATGTGAGCTCATTAGATGAAAAAGATGAGGAGGAGAGCGAAGAACAAAAGGAGTAAGAGTGGATTGATCACCCGTTCCCACCTTCTAATGAGAGTAACTCTTCAACTCATACATTGTTTAATTTCCCTTCGTGCTTACCGAAGGATGATTGCTATGATAATCGCTATGATCCCTTTGATTCTTTTGAAATATCCCTTTTTGATGATGCTTGCTATGCTTGTGGCCAAGATGCCAATATGAATTATGCTTATGGAGATGAACTTGCTATAGTCCCTTATGTTAAACATGAAATTGTTTCTATTGCACCCACGCATGATAGTCCTATTATCTTTTTGAATTCTCCCGACTACACTATATCGGAGAAGTTTGCCCTTATTAAGGATTATATTGATGGGTTGCGTTTTACTACTACACATGATGATTTTGATAGATATAATATGCATGTCCTTGCTGCTCCTACTTGCAACTATTATGAGAGAGGAACTACATCTCCGCCTCTCCATGTTTCCAATACGATAAAATTGCAAGAATCTGTTTATACTATGCATTGGCCTTTACTATGTGTGCATGAATTGTTCTGTTATGACATGCCGATGCATAGGAAGAGAGTTAGACTTCGTCATTACATGATATATGTTACTTTGTGCTCACTACTAAATTACAAATCATTGTTAATTAAAATTGGCTTTGATATACCTTGGGATCCGGGTGGATCCATTACTTGAGCACTATATGTCTAGCTTAATGGCTTTAAAGAAAGCGCTGCCAGGGAGACAACCCGGAAGTTTTAGAGAGTCATTTATATCTGTTGAGTGCTTTTATAAAGTTTAAAAACAAAAAAATAAAGAGCGGAACCCAAAACTTTTCAAAAAGGAAAGTGAAAGTGAGAGAGACAAGCATTGTTGAAGTGGGGGAGCTCCTTGAAGTTTGTTCATGCTCACGGAAACTTTGTGAATCTTAATTACAGAAACTTTTCAACAAAAAAAATTATCCCCTTGTAAAATTCCATTGTATTATGAAAATAATGTGCCAAGGTTTGCCTTTAGGATGTTTACAATGCTTGTTGGTTTGTGCGGTGCAGGACAGAAACTTTGGCTGTAGTGCGCGATTTTTCATTTTTCACTGGAACGTCAAACGGTTCTGAAACTTTTTGCACTGTCTTTCTATACAAATTGTCTATTTTTCCTAATTTTTTCAGAATTTGTCGGGTTACATAAGTATGGTGGATGTTCTAATATTTAGAGATTGTCCTGTTTTCACAGATTGCTGTTATAGCTTCATTATTTGCATATGTTTGAATTCTTGTTGAAGCCTCCTTGACTTGAGGCCATAGAATTGTGATAGCATACAGTGGGTAATGTTTGTTTATAATTATACAATAATGTTACAGCAGTACATGATGGGATTTCTTTGCCATATTCACTAACCCCGCCACTAAAAGTTCGGTTAAGTTTTGTGTGGATGAAGTGTTCGAAGATCGAGGAGGTCTCGATGTGAGGAGAAGGAGGAGAGGCAAGAGCTCAAGCTTGGGGATGCCCGAGGCACCCCAATAAATATTCAAGGAGACTCAAGCGTCTAAGCTTGGGGATGCCCCGGAAGGCATCCCATCTTTCTTCAACAAGTATCGGTATGTTTTCGGATTCGTTTCGTTCATGTGAGATGTGCAAATCTTGGAGCATCTTTTGCATTTAGTTTTCACTTTTCTTTTATGCACCATGCTGGTATGAGATATTCCATGGTTGATTTATAGAATGCTCATTGCACTTCACTTAAATATTTTGAGTATGACTTTATAGAATGCTTCATGTGCTTCACTTATATCATTTGAAGTTTGGATTGCATGTTTCTCTTCACATAGAAAACCGCCATTTGTAGAATGCTCTTTTGCTTCACTTATACTTGTTAGAGCGTGGGCATATCTTTTGTAGAAAGAATTAAACTCTCTTGCTTCACTTATATCTATTTAGAGAGTTGACAGGAGCTGGTCATTCACATGGTTAGTCATAAAATCCTACATAATACTTGTAGATCACTGAATATGATATGTTTGATTCCTTGCAATAGTTTTGCGATATAAAGATGGTGATATTAGAGTCATGCTAGTGAGTAATTGTGGATTAGTAGAAATACTTGTGTTGAGGTTTGTGATTCCCGAAGCATGCACGTATGGTGAACCGTTATGTGATGAAGTCGGAGCATGATTTATTTTTTGATTGCCATCCTTTGTGTTTAGGTCGGGATCGCGTGATGGTTAACTCCTACCAACCCTTCCCCTAGGGGCATGCGTGTAGTACTTTGTTTCAATAGCTTCTAGACTTTTGCAATAAGTATGTGAGTTCTTTATGACTAATGTTGAGTCCATGGATTATACGCACTCTCACCCTTCCACCATTGCTAGCCTCTCTAGTACCGCGCAACTTTCGCCGGTGCATTACACCCACCATATACCTTCCTCAAAACAGCCACCATACCTACCTATTATGGCATTTCCATAGCCATTCCGAGATATATTGCCATGCAACTTCCATCATCATCATATACATGACTTGAGTGTTCATTGTCATATTGCTTTGCATGATCGTAAGATAGCTAGCATGATATTTTCATGGCTTGTCCATTTTTTGATATCTTTGCTATGCTAGACCATTGCACATCCTGGTACACTGCCAGAGGCATTCATATAGAGCCATATCTTTGTTCTAGTATCGAGTTGTAATATTGAGTTGTAAGTAAATAGAAGTTTTATGATCATCATTATTAGAGCATTGTCCCTAAAAAAAGAGAGGCCAAAGAAGCCTAAATAAAAAAGGGGGCCAAAAAGCCCGCCAAAAAAAAGAAAAGAAAAAAAGGAATAAAAGGGACAATGTTACTATCCTTTTTCCACACTTGTGCTTCAAATACTAGTGGGAATTTTCATTATAGAACTTGGCTTGTATATTCCGATGATGGGCTTCCTCAAATGTCCGAGGTCTTCATGAGCAAGCAAGTTGGATGCACACCCACTTAGTTTCCAGTTTGAGCTTTCATACACTTATAGTTCTTAGTGCATCCGTTGCATGGCAATCCCTACTCCTTGCATTGGCATCAATTGATGGGCATCTCCCTAGCCCGTTGATTAGCTGCGTCAATGTGAGACTTTCTCCTTTTTTGTCTTCTCCACACAACCCCCATTATCATATTCTATTCCACCCATAGTGCTATGTCCATGGATGACACTCATGTATTGCGTGAAAGTTGAAAAAGTTTGAGAATACTAAAGTATGAAACAATTGCTTGGCTAAAACTGGGGTTGTGCATGATTTGAATATTTTATGTGATGAAGATGGAGCATAGCCAGACTATATGATTTTGTAGGGATAACTTTCTTTGGCCATGTTGTTTTGAAAAGACATGATTGCTTTATTAGTATGCTTGAAGTATTATTGTCTTAATGTCAAATGATAGACTATTGCTTTGAATCACTCGTGTCTTAATATTCATGCCATGATTAGATTACATGATCAAGATTATGCTAGGTAGCATTCCACATCAAAAATTATCTTTTTTATCATTTAGCTACTCGAGGATGAGCAGGAATTAAGCTTGGGGATGCTGATACGTCTCCGTCATATCTATAATTTTTGATTGTTCCATGCCAATATTATACAACTTTCATATACTTTTGGCAACTTTTTATACTATTTTTGGGACTAACATATTGATCCAGTGCCCAGTGCTAGTTCCTGTTTGTTGCATGTTTTTTGTTTCGCAGTAAATCCATATCAAACGGAGTCCAAACGGGATAAAAACTGACGGAGATTTTTTTTGGAATATATGTGATTTCTGGGAAGAAGAATCAACGCGAGACGATGCCCGAGGGGGCCACGAGGCAGGGGGGTGCGCCCCAGGGGGTCAGGCGCGCCCTGGGCCCTCGTGGCCACCCCGTAAGGCGGTTGGTGCCCTTCTTTCGCCGCAAGAAAGCTAACTTCCGGATAGAGATTGTGTCCAAAATTCAGCCCAATCGGACTTACGGATCTCCGGGAATTTAAGAAACGGTGAAAGGGCAGAATCAGGGAGCGCAGAAACAGAGAGAGACAGATCCAATCTCGGAGGGGCTCTCGCCTCTCCCACGCCATGGAGACCAAGGACCAGAGGGAGAACCCTTCTCCCACCTAGGGAGAAGGCCAAGGAAGAAGGAGAAGGAGGGGGGCTCTCTCCCCCTCGCTTCCGGTGGCACCGGAGTGCCGCCGGGGCCATCATCATCACCGCAATCTACACCAACAACTTCACCGCCATCATCACCAACTCTTCCCCCCTCTATGCAGCAGTGTATTCCCTCTTTTACCCGCCGTAATCTCTACTTAAACATGGTGCTCAATGCTATATATTATTTCCCAATGATGTATGGCTATCCTATGATGTTTGAGTAGATCCATTTTGTCCTATTGGTTAATTGATGATCGTGATTGGTTTGAGTTGCATGTTTTATTATTGCTGCTGTAGTATGGTGCTCTCCGTGTCGCGCAAGCGTGAGGGATCCCCGCTGTAGGGTTTGCAATATGTTCATGATTTGCTTATGGTGGGTGGCGTGAGTGACAGAAGCACATACCCGAGTAAGTAGGTTGTTTGCGTATGGGAGTAAAGAGGACTTGATGCCTTATAATGCTATGGTTGGGTTTTACCTTAATGATCTTTAGTAATTGCGGATGCTTGCTAGAGTTCCAATCATAAGTGCATATGATCCAAGAAGAGAAAGTATGTTAGCTTATGCCTCTCCCTCAAATAAAATTGCAATAGTGATTACCGGTTTAGTTATCGATTGCCTAGGGACAAATAACTTTCTCGTGACAAAAAGCTCTCTATTAAAACTAACTTAGTTGTGTCTTTATCTAAACAGACCCTAGATTTTATTTACGTGCTCTTTATTACCTTGCAAACCTATCCAACAACACCTACAAAGTACTTCTAGTTTCATACTTGTTCTAGGTAAAGCGAACTTTAAGCATGCGTAGAGTTGTATCGGTGGTCGATAGAACTTGAGGGAATATTTGTTCTACCTTTAGCTCCTCGTTGGGTTCGACACTCTTACTTATCGAAAGAGGCTACAATTGATCCCCTATACTTGTGGGTTATTAGAACCCGCCTTGCAATGCCGAAGACGATGTGCGCGTCGGACACCTCGTCATTGAAGCCTGGTTCAGGGGCTACTAAGGGAGTCCTGGACTAAGGGGTCCTCGGGCGTCCGGCCTGTTAGCCATGGGTCGGACTGATGGGCTGTGAATATACGAAGACCGAAGACTCCACCCGTGTCTGGATGGGACTCTCCTTAACATGGAAGGCAAGCTTAGCGATCGAATATCTAGATTTTTTTATCTGTAACCGACTTGATGTAACCCTAGATCCCTCCGGTGTCTATATAAACCGGAGGGTTAGGTCTATAGGACCGAATACTCATTGCCATAGTCATACAGGCTAGACTTCTAGGGTTTAGCCATTACGATCTCGTGGTAGATCAACTCTTGTAATACTCATATTCATCAAGATCAATCAAGCAGGAAGTAGGGTATTACCTCCATAGAGAGGGCCCGAACCTGGGTAAACATTGTGTCCCCCGTCTCTTGTTACCATCGATCCTAGACGCACAGTTCGGGACCCCCTACCCGAGATCCGCCGGTTTTGACACTGACAATGGCCGCTTCATCCCCTGCCCCGGCGCCATGGAGTGGCTAGAGCTGGCCGTGGACGACAACGCCCAGCGACAAGGGACGGCCTGACCTGCCACCTTGAAGCCCTAACAAGGCAGCTGAGGAACCAGGAGGGGTACTCATGGTGGATTAGCACAAGATCAGTGGTTGATTACTGTGTTGTGGTGTCCTGTTTGTTTCATATCCTGTTTGTTTCATATCCACTGCCTGCCATCATATGCCATATCTTCCAAGTAGATTAGCACAGGATCAGTGGTTTTTAGCAATTTTCTCATGCCCATGTGTGGGGTGGTAAACAGAGGACGACGCACTAGTAACTGCACAACTCTGAAATGCTATTGATTACTCATTGTTACACCATGCATGCCCTACAGCTACAGGGATTTATACTGGTTACTAAATGATGTGCGTTTTTCTTCGGTTTGATTGAAAAATTGTCCCCTTTTTTGTGCATGCATACATCTGCCCACTAAGCCACCAAACATGTTGTAAGGCTTAATCTATCAATGGTGTGACTCTGTGTTTACATTGTATCCTGGTAGAATTATAATGTTTGGCTCTCTACTCTAGTAGTGCTGTCTGTAGAGGCCACAGTGATTTTGTTATACACATGATGATGCAAGTATGGACTGCTGTTTGTTTCATATGTAGTTATGTACTGCCATCATATAAATGTCTGCCATGTTCTTCATCTCCCCTCCCTCTGATACCTCCTGCCTGCGTTTTGTTTTGTGTCTCAGATCTGTAGAAGCTACCGCCGCCGCCGCTGCCGCTGTTGCAGGTGGAACAGGAAGAAGCCCTCATGGCTGTTGCACATCTGAAGTGGTGAGCGCCACGCTATTTTTTTGGTACTGTGAAGTGTTAGTTGGTACTGTGAAGTGTTAGTTGATGGTTGATTAGTCTGTTAATCCAAGTATTCTTACATGCTGTGAATATATACTGCAATCCTATTTTGTGTGTGAAAAATGTACTAGTTATCTGCAATACAAGCTAGACATGAACCAGCTCTTGCTACTAAAGGAACATAGTATAAGTTTAGACCTCGTGTGTGATGCTATAAATTCAGACATATACTATTGTTCATTTACCTTTGTGATCTGAGAAGTTGATGCCATATTTAAGCTTTTGGAGATGTATACTATTTATTTACTTATGTGATCAGCACCCCAATCCCAGGGTCCTCTATTTGGAGCAGCAAATCAAAGCTTGTTTGCTGCAGTTTGTTTTATACACTTCCTTTTGTAACATCAACAAATAAAATCAGTTGTTTGCATCAGATTGGATCATTCTCACTTATTAGTTGAGTTCAAAGTATTTAGTATCTTTAGTTCTCTTGTTATATTATAGTCAGAATTATACCGTGTGACTGAATCATGTGTTATTTAGTTGGTTGAGCAGTATCTTTAGTTTTCTGATGATTGTTCAACTCTCAATTCTGAATAAATAAGTAGCTGACCCTATTGGTTATTTCTTTCTTCAGGGCTGCGACTTGATGGTCACGCTGTTGTTTTGCTCTGCTTGATAATTCCAATCAGATCATTGTCAACACTATCATCATCAAGTCTTGATTCCCTTTATTCTCTCCTGCCTTGTGATGTTAGTCCGTGTGGGCTTACTAGTATTGTTAGATGCTGTCAGTTGAATGGATGGTCGTGGTAGTATAATATATAGTACAGTACTTTTCTTCAGGTGAATGTGTTACAGTGACGTTCATTGCATGACATGCACTTGTACCAATATACCATGCTGGTACCTGTAGGTTAGTATTGTTGGTGCCTAACATGAGCTTGAATGTTGTAGTGGAAGTGCAGAACAACAGGTTAACGTGTTGCTGTCAAGTTGTTGGAATTTTTGCTATGCCTTGCTTAGTGTTTAATGAACTGACGCATTTGGGCATGTACGTATAATTGTCTCAATATTTTTTATTGGCAATAATTTAACTCCCAATGTATCTCACTAATAGTTTATGTCATCAGGATCTAATGTTGTTGAGGATGCTGGTGCTGTGACAGAAGATCAAGGAAGCCTCGAGATGCGCACCACAGTTTTAGTTGATGTTGCTAGTTTGCCACCATGTTTTGAATATTTGATGTTGTTGATGTTGCTAGTTTGCCACCGTGTATATGTTGTTGGACATGCAAACATGTATGTGATGTTGTGAATATTTGAGCGAATGATTCTGTATTTAATAATTTAATCAAGAATTATTTATTGTTTTCTGTTGAAATGTGTAAAACTGAAATCTGTGAATGAAAAGACCGAACACATTCTACTGGACCAAGTAATATTTCGGGTCTAAAAAGGCTATGGCCCAAACAAAAGTGGACTGGAATGTTGTGCATTTATGAAAAACAAGAACAAAAGGCTTAATGAAACAGAATGCAAAATGGCCTAGGCCCAGAAAATAAAAAGGTTGAATTGTAGGGCTTGGCCCATATAGCTGACCAAAATTAATAAGAAAAAAAATATAAAAGGCTGAATTATTGGGCTCGGCCCATCTAAAACACCAAATTGGACCGGGCCGATTCTAATTTACGACCTTTTCAATTGTCGCAATTTTGCCACGTCAGATCCGACGTGGCCTGGGCAGAGAGCTAGCGACCAAAACAGAAGGTCATAGAATCAACGACCTTTTGTTTTGGTCGTGGAATTCCACGACCTTCTCATAGAGAAGGTCGTTATTTCAGTTTACGACTGCCAGCTTTTGACCTTCTGTTTTTGGTCACAAAAAGGTTGCAAATGAAAACAATGACCTTTCAGTGACCAATAGTGATGGTCGCAAGTTGACATATTTCTTGTAGTGGCAGATCGCGGCGGTGCCATACTTTCGGTACTAGGATCGGTCGGATCATGAAGACATACGACTACATCAACCGCGTTGTCATAACGCTTCCGCTTACGGTCTACGAGGGTACGTGGACTACACTCTCCCCTCTCGTTGCTATGCATCACCACGATCTTGCGTGTGCATAGGAATTTTTTGAAATTACTGCGTTCCCAACACTAACACTCAGTAGATCATTATTACCTTAAGCTTGTGACCCTGTAGGTTCGGTAAAACATAGACATGAATAAAACTCCTTTCGTTCAATAACCGATAGCGAAACCGTGGACATCCATATCGATCCCTATGAGTACACGAATAGCATTCGAGTGAACCTTTGGTTATCATGTGCTACTCCCCTTTCTTCGCGATACTTTACAAAAGAAATGTATCGGTATCCTCTTGAGTCATACACATGCTCACTATACCAGCCTCCTCATTGCCAGTTTTGTTTTTCTTTCTCGTTCACATGTTCCGGGATCCCCGTGACATAGTGATGACCCACAAGTATAGGGAATCAATCGTAGTCCTTTCGATAAGTAAGAGTGTCGAACCCAACGAGGATCAGAAGAAATGATAAGCAAATTTTAGCAAGGTATTCTCTGCACGTACTGAAGTACGTAGCGGTAAGAAGTAGTTTGATAGCAAGATAATTCGTAACAAGTAACAAGTGACAATAGTAACAAGAGTGCAGCATGGTGGCCCAATCCTTTTTATAAAAAATGAACAATCTGAAACTACTTATTATAATGAGAAAATCATTCTCGAGGACACATGGGAATTCTCGTCTAATCACGTTCATCATGTTTAATTGATTCACGTTCACTACTTTGATAATTTGATATGTGGGTGGACCCGTGCTATAGGGTGTTGATCTTAGTTGATCAAGCAACCCTTTATGATTACCCCCTCTCGCAAGCCTCCGCAACTATGAAAGAAGAATTAAGATAAATCTAACCATAGCATGAATCATATGGATCCAAATCAGCCCCTTACAGAATAACGTGTAAACTAGGGTTTAAGCTTATGTCACTCTCGCAACCCATCATCTACTTATAACTCCCCAATGCCTTCCCTTAGGCCTAAATATGGTGTAGTTTCATGTAGTAGACATTCACATGAAACCACTAAAGAAATAACAACATACATATCATCAAAATATTGAACGAATACCAACTTCAAATGATTACTTATAACAAGACTTCACCCATGTCCTAAAAAACAAAGTAATTACTCACAAATCATATTCATGTTTAAGATCAGATGGGTGTCGGTGCCAAAACCGGCGGATCTCGGGTAGGGGGTCCCGAACTGTGCGTCTAAGGTTGATGGTTACAGGAGGCGGGGGACATGATGTTTACCCAGGTTCGGGCCCTCTCTATGGAGGTAATACCTTACTTCCTGCTTGATTGATCTTGATGAATATGAGTATTACAAGAGTTGATCTACCTCAAGATCGTAATGGCTAAAACCCTAGAAGTCTAGCATGTATGGTTATGATTCCCTCTACGGACTAACCTCTCTGGTTTATATAGACAATGGAGGGGACTAGGGTTGTACAAAGTCGGTTACAGAGAAAGGAATCTTCATATCCGGGCGCCAAGCTTGCCTTCCACACCAAGGAGAGTCCCATCCGAACACGAGAGAGAGTCTTCTGTCTTGTATCTTCACGGCCCATCAGTCCGGCCCATGCTACATAGTCCAGACGCCCGAGGACCTCTTAATCTAGGACTCCCTCAGTAGCCCCTGAATCAAGCTTCAATGACGAGGTGTCCGACGCACAGATTGTCTTCGGCATTGCAAGGCTGGTTCCTTCACCGAATACTCCAAAATAGTCTTTGAACACAAGAATCGTGTCCGGCTCTGCAAAAAAAATCCCATACACAACCGCAGAGAGTATAATATTTCACGAGTCCAACCTGCTGACAACTTTTTGTATCGCGACATCACGTCACCACCCGGTTATTATTGCGAACCTTTTTTAGCCTGTTGCTCCACGTTTCGAGACACGGTTTTATTGGCACGTCTTGTCGAAGCAGAGATCGTGTCCCCTTATTGCGGGATTCTCAGCAATACGGGCGTGGGTAACCCAACCATCCTGTTGGCATGATTCCTTAGGAATAGGCAGGTTTTAAGGCCTAGGAGGAGGCGTTTGATATTCATCGTCTTTATAAAGGGGCTAAGACCCGTCTTTCTCCTTTACGCCAACCCTTTCCTAAACCTCTCCAACCTCGAGTTCCAGCACCCAAGGTTCAATTTAATTGCTTCGAGCCTCACAATCATGTACAGACCCAGCCCTCAAGGCCGGTGGGTGGCTTCCTCTGTCACAGAGGAGCATATTGTGAAGCTCCGGGCGGCAAGATACCTGATCGCGAAAATCCCCCACAGGCTTCCTGCTCAAGGGTAGGTTATTCCTACTCATAGATCCGGCGAGAGGGTCGTATTCATATCCCACTTCCTCCGAGGGCTAGGGTTCGCTCTTCATCCCTTCGTTCGAGGGCTCATGTTCTATTACGGGCTAGATTTTCATGATCTAGCTCCGGACTCCTTTCTTCACGTCTCGACGTTCATCATCATGTGCGAGGCCTTCCTCCGTATTCCCCCACACTTCGGCTTGTGGCTCAAGACCTTTAATGTGAAGCCGAAGGTAGTCGACGGGAAACAAGCGGAGTGCGGTGGTGCTACAGTGAGCAAACTCACCAATACCCCATGGCCAAAAGGCTCCTTCACAGAAACTTCCAACTATGGTAGTGGGAGTGGTTTTACATCACTGAACCCCGTGGTACCAAGTGGGCAGCTACACCTGCGTTCCGATCTGGCCCTCCATTACAGCTTGCATCATGGATTAATAAGGGGCTGGACTGGGGATCAATTGATGAAGTGCAGACGCTGCAAAGCCGCATCCGGAGCCTCATTGAGAAGGACACCGGCCTTATCAATGTAATCCAAGTAATGCTAGTCCGCCGGGTCCTACCGTGCCAGTGACGGCCTCTCCGCATGTGGGAGTTCAATCCGGAAGGACCATGAACCCTTCAGCACTTCTTCGGCACGACGCACAAAGGAATGTGGAAATTATTCTTCGGGACACGAAAACAGTGGCCGGATACTACAGAGGACATCGGCCTTGACTGCAACCATCCGGATACCTCGGTAAGCACTCGACTGCTGAACACAGCTTAGTTAAATATCTCGTAACAATATACTGAGAAAACCATATTCGGCCAGGGCTGGATAAAGAAGGCGGAGAGAATTAGGTGTTCGGCCCCTCTTCCCGAAGACTCAGCCGATCTGGTGTTAACAAGGATGCTGGTTCCGGCACCATATCAAGTGCCGGCGAAGGAAGACAAGGAGGAGAGCCAGAAGGCCCAGGGTGGCGCCCATTCTAGAGGTACGCCAGACACCTCGTCCGGGGAGATTGGAACTCCCTCTTCCGAAGACGAAAGGGAAGGAGAAACTCACATCCCTTCTCCCCATGGGAAGAAGAGGACCGCCTCCGAAGACTTGAAGATAAAGGCCTAAGCGAGGGAAGATATCCCTGTCAGGTGGCTCTGGTTTGGGAGGCGACGTTGTCACGCAGTTCCTCCGTAAGGATGATAACCCACAAGTATAGGGGATCAATTGTAGCCTCTTTCGATAAGTAAGAGTGTCGAACCCAACGAGGAGCTAAAGGTAGAACAAATATTCCCTCAAGTTCTATCGACCACCGATACAACTCTACGCACGCTTGAGGTTCGCTTTACCTAGAACAAGAATAAAATTAGAAGTACTTTGTAGGTGTTTTTGGATAGCTTTGCAAGAAGGTAAAGAGCGCGTAAATGAAAGCTAAGGGCTGTTTAGATAAAGACACAACTAAATTAGTTTTAGTAGAGAGCTTTTTGTTACGAGAAAGTTATTTGTCCCTAGGCAATCGATAACTAGACCGGTAATCATTATTGCAATTTTATTTGAGGGAGAGGCATAAGCTAACATACTTTCTCTACTTGGATCATATGCACTTATGATTGGAACTCTAGCAAGCATCCGCAACTACTAAAGATCATTAAGGTAAAACCCAACCATAGCATTAAAGCATCAAGTCCTCTTTATCCCATACGCAAACAACCTACTTACTCGGGTCTGTGCTTCTGTCACTCACGCTACCCACCATAAGCAAATCATGAACATATTGCAAACCCTACAGCGGGAATCCCTCAAGCTTGCGCGACACGGAGAGCTCCATAGGACAGGACCAATAATAAAACATGCAACTCAAACCAATCTTGATCATCAAATAACCCATAGGACAAAACGGATCTACTCAAACATCATAGGATAGCCATACATCATTGGGAAATAATATATAGCGTTGAGCACCATGTTTAAGTAGAGATTACAGCGGGTAAGAGAGAGGTTACACCGCTGCATAGAGGGGGGAAGAGTTGGTGATGATGGCGGTGAAGTTGTTGGTGAAGATTGCGGTGATGATGATGGCCACGGCAGCGTTCCGGCGCCACCGGAAGAGAAGGGGAGAGGGGGCCCCTTCGTCTTCTTCTTCCTTGACCTCCTCCCTAGATGGGAGAAGGATTTCCCCTCTGGTCCTTTGCCTCCATTGCGTGGGAGGGGCGAGAGCCCTCCGAGATTGGATCTGTCTCTCTGTCTCTCTCTGTTTCTGCGTTCTGGGATTCTGCCCTGGCACCTTTTCTTTTATATCTGGAGATCCGTATCTCCGATTGGATTGAAACCTTCGCCCAGATCTTTTTCAAAAAATTAGCTTTCTTGCGGCCAAAGTAGAGCATCAACCGCCTTACGAGGGGCCCACGCGGGTGGGGGGTGCGCCCACCTGGAGTGGGCGTGGGCCCCACCCTCGTGGCCACCTGGGGCACCGTCTCGCGTTGATTTTACTTCCCAAAAATCACAAATATTCCAAAATAATTCTCCGTCCGTTTTTATCCCGTTTGGACTCCGTTTAATATGGGGTTTCTGCGAAACATAAAACATGCAACAACAGGAACTGGCACTGGGCACTGGATCAATATGTTAGTCCCAAAAATAGTATAAAAAGTTGCCAAAAGTATATGAAAGTGGGATAATATTGGCATGGAACAATAAAAAATTATAGATACGACGGAGACGTATCAGCATCCCCAAGCTTAATTCCTGCTCGTCCCCGAGTAGGTAAATGATAAAAAAGATAATTTTTGATGTGGAATGCTACCTAGCATAATCTTGATCATGTATCTAATCATGGCATGAATATTAAGACACGAGTGATTCAAAGCAATAGTCTATCATTTGACATAAAAGAAATAATACTTCAAGCCTACTAATAAAGCAATCATGTCTTTTCAAAATAACAAGGCCAAAGAAAGTTATCCCTACAAAATCATATAGTCTGGCTATGCTCCATCTTCTTCACACAAAATATTCACATCATGCACAACCCCGATGACAAGCCAAGCAATTGTTTCATACTTTTGACGTTCTCAAACCTTTTCAACTTTCACGCAATACATGAGCGTGAGCCATGGACATAGCACTATAGGTGGAATAGAATATGATGGTGGAGGTTGTGTAGAAGACAAAAAAAGAAGATAGTCTCACATCAACTAGGCTTATCAACGGGCTATGAAGATGCCCATCAATAGATATCAATGTGAGTGAGTAGGGATTGCCATGCAACGGATGCACTAAGAGCTATAAGTGTATGAAAGCTCAAACTGAAACTAAGTGGGTGTGCATCCAACTTGCTTGCTCATGAAGACCTAGGGCATTTGAGGAAGCCCATCGTTGGAATATACAAGCCAAGTTCTATAATGAAAATTCCCACTAGTATATGAAAGTGATAACTCAAGAGACTCTCTATATGAAGAACATGGTGCTACTCTGAAGCACAAGTGTGGAAAAAGGATAGTAACATTGCCTCTTCTCTCTTTTTCTCTCATTTTTTTTCTTTCTTTTTTTTGGGCCTTCTCTTTTTTTTTGGCCTTTCTCTTTTCTTTATTTTTTCTAATTTTTTTTCGTCCGGAGTCTCATCCCGACTTGTGGGGGAATCATAGTCTCCATCATCCTTTCCTCACTGGGGCAATGCTCTAATAATGATGATCATCACACTTTTATTTACTTACAAATCGATACTAGAACAAAGATATGACTCTATATGAATGCCTCCGGCGGTGTACCGGGATGTGCAATGATCTAGCGTAGCAATGACAGCAAAAAATGGACAAGCCATGAAAACATCATTCTAGCTATCTTACGATCATGCAAAGCAATATGACAATAAATGCTCAAGTCATGTATATGATGATGATGGAAGTTGCATGACAATATATCTCGAAATGGCTATGGAAATGCCATAATAGGTAGGTATGGTGGCTGTTTTGAGGAAGATATAATGAGGCTTATGTGTGACAGAGCGTATCATATCACGGGGTTTGGATGCACCGGCGAAGTTTGCACCAACTCTCGAGGTGAGAAAGGGCAATGCGCGGTACCGAAGAGGCTAGCAATGATGGAAGGGTGAGAGTGCGTATAATCCATGGACTCAACATTAGTCATAAAGAACTCACATACTTATTGTAAAAATCTATTAGTCATCGAAACAAAGTACTACGCGCATGATCCTAGGGGGATAGATTGGTAGGAAAATACCATCGCTCGTCCCCGACCGCCACTCATAAGGAAGACAATCAATAAATACCTCATGCTCCGACTTCGTTACATAACGGTTCACCATACGTGCATGCTACGGGAATCACAAACCTCAACACAAGTATTTCTACTAATCCACAACTACCCACTAGCATGACTCTAATATCACCATCTTTATATCGCAAAACTATTGCAAGGAATCAAACATATCATATTCAGTGACCTACAAGTTTTATGTAGGATTTTATGACTAACCATGTGAATGACCAATTCCTGTCATCTCTCTAAATAGATATAAGTGAAGCAAGAGAGTTTAATTCTTTCTACAAAAGATATGCCCACGCTCTAACAAATATAAGTGAAGCAAAAGAGCATTCTACAAATGGCGGTTTTCTATGTGAAGAGAAACAGGCAATCCAAACTTCAAATGATATAAGTGAAGCACATGAAGCATTCTATAAAGCCATACTCAAAAGATATAAGTGAAGTGCAAAGAGCATTCTATAAATCAACCAAGGACTATCTCATACCAGCATGGTGCATAAAAGAAAAATGAAAACTAAATGCAAAAGACGCTCCAAGATTTGCACATATCGCATGAACGAAACGAATCCGAAAACATACCGATACTTGTTGAAGAAAGAGGGGATGCCTTCCGGGGCATCCCCAAGCTTAGACGCTTGAGTCTCCTTGAATATTTACTTGGGGTGCCTTGGGCATCCCCAAGCTTGAGCTCTTGCCTCTCTTCCTTCTTCTCACATCGAGACCTCCTCGATCATCGAACACTTCATCCACACAAAACTTCAACAGAAAACTCGGTAAGATCCGTTAGTATAATAAAGCAAATCACTACTCTAAGTACTATTGCAAACCAATTCATATTTTGTTTTTTCATTGCGTCTACTGTAATATAACTTTTTCATGGCTTAATCCACTGATATAAATCGATAGTTTCATCAAAACAAGCAAACTATGCATCAAAAACAGAATCTGTCTAAAACAGAACAGTCTGTAATAATCTGAACATTCACCATACTTATGATACTTGAAAAGTTTTGCCAAAATTAGGTAAAATAAACAATTTGTATAGACAGACAGTGCAAAAAGAATCAGAACCATTTGACATTCCAGTAAAAAATTAAAAATCGTGCACTACAGCCAAAGTTTCTGTCCTGCACCGCACAAACCAACAAGCATTGTAAACATCCTAAAGGCAAACCTTGGCACATTATTTTTATAATACAATGGAATTGTACAAGGGGATAATTATTTTTGTTGAAAAGTTTCTGTAATCAAGATTCACAAGGTTTCCGTGAGCATGAACAAATTTCAAGGCTAGCTCCCACTTCAACAATGCTCGTCTTTCTCACTTTCGCTTTTCTTTTAGAAAAGTTTTGGGTTCCCCTCTTTATTTTTGTTGTTTTTAAACTATATGAAAGCACTCAACAGAAATAAATGACTCTCTAAAACTTCCGGGTTGTCTCCCTGGCAGCGCTTTCTTTAAAGCCATTAAGCTAGGCATATAGTGCTCAAGTAGTGAATCCACCCGGATCCCAAGGTATATCAAAGCCAATTTTAATTAGCAATGATTTGGCATTTAGTAGTGAACACAAAGTAACATATATCAAGCAATGACGAAGTCTAACTCTCTTCCTATGCATCGGCATGTCATAAAAGAACAATTCATGCACACCTAGTAAAGGCCAATGCATAGTATAAACAGTTTCTTGCAATTTTGTCATGTGGGAAACATAGAGAGGTGGAGATATAGTTCCTCTCTCATAATAATTGCAAGTAGGAGCAGCAAGCACATGCATATTATATTCATCAAAATCATCATGTGCAACGGTAAAAGGCAACCCATCAATATAATCCTTAATAAGTGCAAACTTCTCCCATATAGTGTAGTTGGGAGAATTCAAAAAGATAATAGGACTATCATGCGTGGGTGCAATAGCAACAATTTCATGTTTAACATAAGGAACTATAGCAAGTTCATCTGCATAAGCATCATTCATATTGGCATCTTGGCCACAAGCATAACAAGCATCATCAAAAAGGGATATTTCAAAGGAATTCAAGGGATCATGGCAATCACCATAGCAATCATCCTTCGGTAAGCACGAAGGGGAATTAAACAATGTATGAGTTGAAGAGTTACTCTCATTAGAAGGTGGGCACGGGTGATCAATCCGCTCTTCCTCCTTTTGTTCTTCGCTCTCCTCCTCATCTTTTTCATCCAATGAGCTCACAGTTTCATCAACTTCTTCTTCCACATATTCCTGCAAAATATTAGTCTCTTCTTGGACAGCGGAGACTTTCTCAATAAGTGCATTAATATCGGAATTGTATTCATAATTCTCATAGCAATATTTGAGGATAGCTAAATTTTCAGGTCTATAAACAGCATCATCAAAATCTTCAAACTCTTTAAACATAGATTCAATTTCATAAGCACCCATAAAAGCAACAAATTCTTCTATTTGTTCCACATCATAGTAATCATATATACCATTAGCATAAGAATCTAAGGTTTTATTATCATTAAATTTGCATGAAAAGGGAAGGTGTGGAGCCTTCATCCTAGAGCAACAAGTATAATCATAACTCAAGCATACTTGCCGAGCATACCACTTCAATATATAAATTTGATCCCATAATAGTTTCCCTTTTTGTGTCAAGCGATAATCCCTAAAGTATTCACGTTGATCCAACGTTACTCCCATTACAAATTGAATGGGGTTTTCTCTGGATTATCAAAGTAGTACATAATATCTGTCACATAACGAGCATCGAGGGTTTTAGGAGGTTCCTCATCTCCATGAGTAGCAAGTACACCTAATTTTTTTGGTATTTCGTGTTCCATATCCATAACTAAAGATAGAGAACAACTAAGAACAGCAAATAAAAATTACTTAGTGATAAAGCAAACAAGCACACACGAGAATATTCACCCCACGCTATTGCTCCCCGGCAACGGCGCCAGAAAAAGGTCTTGATAACCCACAAGTATAGGGGATCAATTGTAGCCTCTTTCGATAAGTAAGAGTGTCGAACCCAACGAGGAGCTAAAGGTAGAACAAATATTCCCTCAAGTTCTATCGACCACCGATACAACTCTACGCACGCTTGACGTTCGCTTTACCTATAACAAGAATAAAACTAGAAGTACTTTGTAGGTGTTTTTGGATAGGTTTGCAAGAAGATAAAGAGCGCGTAAATAAAAGCTAGGGGCTGTTTAGATAAAGACACAACTAAATTAGTTTTAGTAGAGAGCTTTTTGTTACGAGAAAGTTATTTGTCCCTAGGCAATCGATAACTAGACCGGTAATCATTATTGCAATTTTATTTGAGGGAGAGGCATAAGCTAACATACTTTCTCTACTTGGATCATATGCACTTATGATTGGAACTCTAGCAAGCATCCGCAACTACTAAAGATCATTAAGGTAAAACCCAACCATAGCATTAAAGCATCAAGTCCTCTTTATCCCATACGCAAACAACCTACTTACTCGGGTCTGTGCTTCTGTCACTCACGCCACCCACCATAAGCAAATCATGAACATATTGCAAACCCTACAGCGGGAATCCCTCACGCTTGCGCGACACGGAGAGCACCATAGGACAGCACCAATAATAAAACATGCAACTCAAACCAATCTTGATCATCAAATAACCCATAGGACAAAACGGATCTACTCAAACATCATAGGATAGCCATACATCATTGGGAAATAATATATAGCGTTGAGCACCATGTTTAAGTAGAGATTACAGCGGGTAAGAGAGAGGTTACACCGCTGCATAGAGGGGGGAAGAGTTGGTGATGATGGCGGTGAAGTTGTTGGTGAAGATTGCGGTGATGATGATGGCCACGGCAGCGTTCCGGCGCCACCGGAAGAGAAGGGGAGAGGGGGGGCCTTCGTCTTCTTCTTCCTTGACCTCCTCCCTAGATGGTAGAAGGATTTCCCCTCTGGTCCTTGGCCTCCATGGCGTGGGAGGGGCGAGAGCCCCTCCGAGATTGGATCTGTCTCTCTGTCTCTCTCTGTTTCTGCGTTCTGGTTCTGCCCTTTCACCGTTTCTTTTATATCTGGAGATCCGTAACTCCGATTGGATTGAAACCTTCGCCCAGATATTTTTCAAAAAATTAGCTTTCTTGCGGCCAAAGTAGAGCATCAACCGCCTTATGAGGGGCCCACGCGGGTGGGGGTGCGCCCACCTGGAGTGGGCGTGGGCCCCACCCTCGTGGCCACCTCAGGCACCGTCTCGCGTTGATTTAACTTCCCAAAAATCACAAATATTCCAAAATAATTCTCCGTCTGTTTTTATCCCATTTGGACTCCGTTTAATATGGGGTTTCTGCGAAACATAAAACATGCAACAAACAGGAACTGGCACTGGATCAATATGTTAGTCCCAAAAATAGTATAAAAAGTTGCCAAAAGTATATGAAAGTTGAATAATATTGGCATGGAACAATCAAAAATTATAGATATGACGGAGACGTATCAAAGGACAGGCCCTTAGCCGAATCGTAAGTGAACAAGGGTGTCTTAAACATATCCTGTTCTTTCCTTGTTCCAAGGGTAATATTTAAAATATATGTTTGCAGTCCGGCATGCAGCCTCCCTCAATAGTCCTCCTCCTCGGGGGATCTTCTTCCGGAGATGATGGAAAGCGAAACGCCTCCACAGACCTCCCCGCCCAATAGGGTAGACGACTCCGAGGTGTCGTCCCGGAGGATCTCTCCTGATCAACAAGTGGTGCGAGGGACAATGAAGACTAGGCCCGAAGGTGACACTTCGGCCGTCCAAGGTCCGGGGTGTGCGGCCCCTACGGGGACCAACAATAAAGGCCCCGGACTATCCGATTTACAGCCAGAGACGACTCTAAGGTCGAGTAAATATATTCCTTTAAAGGGAGTCTGTACCCCTACAGCTGCTTCCAGGGATCCGAAGGTGCCGGATACATGGATGGACATGTTGCGACATGCTCCCGTCTCAGAGGAACACCGTACCTTGATGGGTACAGTGGTTGAGAGGATTCTGTCCGCAAAAAGCGGATTGAATGAAGCCTTTACGGGCCTGCTAAGAGGCTTCGAGGTACGTAATGTAATATTTTAAATTGTTCTATAAACGCAAAATGCGCCTGTGGATAGATAGTAGCCCCTGAGACTTTGGTTGGCGTCCAAAGGGAGGCGATCAGAGGATCAAGAAAGATATGCCCAGGAAATAATCTGATTAATTGGAACACATGTTGTTACATCCCTGGCGACTGCCCAAGCTACAGAGGTTGCAGATCTGAAGCAGAAACTTGATGTGGCAGATGACGACATCATGCTTATCAACAGGCGGCTCGACGAGGCGCAAGGTATGTCTTTGGGGCAGTCAGTATATGCAAGTACTATAATATGAGCATGACGCTGAGAATTGTATACTGAGATATGCATAACTGCAGATAGTGCCGCCGCAGTTGAGACCCTTTGGGCTGAGCTTTCCCGGGCAAAGGAGCAAGCCAGGATGAGTAATGCGGCTGCCGAAAAGGCAGCTACTGAATTAAAGGCCGAACAGGCTGCTCGGCGCCAGTGCGAGGGGAGAATATCCACTATGGCGCTTGAGCTAAAAGATGCCACTACCCGATACGAATTTCTCGAGAAAGATAACAAAACCAGAGCGAACGATCTTGACAAGGCCTTACAAGAGGCGAGGGAAGCACGGTCCGGGTCTAGAGCGGCTCAGGAGGAGATCCGGCAAGCTGGGGAGATCGCGGCTGGTAAGCCCTTCTTATTACAAACTAAATTCGGCGATCCGAAGTATGCCCCGCTTAATCAATTGTGGAGTTCTCCAGACGCATTTTTGGACTTGCCGAAGAGTGTCTCCGATGCGACGCAGTTTTTCCAAGCCCAAGAAGGACATGCAACGGAAAAGCTTTTCTGGTCGCAATTCAGCATGCCAAAGCGTCCGTTGTTGCTGAACGAACAGATGGCCCAGTGGGCTGAGCTCCACAAGATATCCGGATCTACCATGAAGGACGTCGTGGTTCGGCTGTGGCCGACTGAGCCAATTCCGAATAGTTATTTCGGTTTGGTGCAGCGACTTGTTGATGCAGTGCCGCGTATCGACGCCGTTAAGAGGTCAACGTGCATAGAAGGTGCACGGATGGCCTTTGCCCGCGTCAAGACGTACTGGGCGAAGAGGAAGGCCACCGATATTGCAGCGAAAAGTCCACCCAAGGGCAAGGACCATCATACGCCAGAGCATTATTTTGAGGATGTCCTAGAGGGTGCCCGCTTGATAGAGGGTCATGTTGGAAATATGCCCTAGAGGCAATAATAAATGGTTATTATTATATTTCTTTGTTCATGGTAATTGTCTATTGTTCATGCTATAATTGTATTGTCCGGAAATCGTAATACATGTGTGAATACATAGACTACAACGTGTCCCTAGTAAGCCTCTAGTTGACTAGCTCGTTGATCAACAGATAGTCATGGTTTCCTGACTATGGACATTGGATGTCATTGATAACGGGATCACATCATTAGGAGAATGATGTGATGGACAAGACCCAATCCTAAGCATAGCATAAAAGATCGTGTAGTTTCGTTTGCTAGAGCTTTTCCAATGTCAAGTATCTTTTCCTTAGACCATGAGATCGTGCAACTCCCGGATACCGTAGGAGTGCTTTGGGTGTGCCAAACGTCACAACGTAACTGGGTGACTATAAAGGTGCACTACGGGTATCTCCGAAAGTGTCTGTTGGGTTGGCACGGATCGAGACTGGGATTTGTCACTCCTTGTGACGGAGAGGTATCTCTGGGCCCACTCGGTAATGCATCATCATAATGAGCTTAATGTGACTAAGGCGTTAGTCACGGGATCATGCATTGCGGTACGAGTAAAGAGACTTGCCGGTAACGAGATTGAACAAGGTATTGGGATACCGACGATCGAATCTCGGGCAAGTAACATACCGATTGACAAAGGGAATTGCATACGGGATTGATTGAATCCTCGACACCGTGGTTCATCCGATGAGATCATCGTGGAACATGTGGGAGCCAACATGGGTATCCAGATCCCGCTGTTGGTTATTGACCGGAGAGGCGTCTCGGTCATGTCTGCATGTCTCCCGAACCCGTAGGGTCTACACACTTAAGGTTCGGTGACGCTAGGGTTGTAGAGATATATGTATGCGGAAACCCGAAAGTTGTTCGGAGTCCCGGATGAGATCCCGGACGTCACGAGAGGTTCCGGAATGGTCCGGAGGTGAAGAATTATATATAGGAAGTCAAGTTTCGGCCACCGGGAAAGTTTCGGGGGTTACCGGTATTGTACCGGGACCACCGGAAGGGTCCCAGGGGTCCACCGGGTGGGGCCACCTATCCCGGAGGGCCCCGTGGGCTGAAAGTGGAAGGGAACCAGCCCTTAGTGGGCTGGGGCGCCCCCCTTGGGCCTCCCCCCATGCGCCTAGGGTTGGGAACCCTAGGGGGGAGCTTCCCCCTTGCCTTGGGGGGCAAGGCAACCCCTTTCCCCCTTTGGCCGCCGCCCCCCCTTCGAGATCCCATCTCCCAGGGCCGGCGCCCCCCCCCCCCAGGGGGCCTATATAAAGGGGAGAGGGAGGGCAGCAACCTACAGCCTTGGGCGCCTCCCTCCTCCCCTGCAACACCTCTCTCTCTCTCGCAGAAGCTCGGCGAAGCCCTGCCGGAGATCCGCTACATCCAGCACCACGCCGTCGTGCTGCTGGATCTCCATCAACCTCTCCTTCCCCCTTGCTGGATCAAGAAGGAGGAGACGTCGCTGCACCGTACGTGTGTTGAACGCGGAGGTGCCGTCCGTTCGGCACTCGGTCATCGGTGATTTGGATCACGGCGAGTACGACTCCGTCATCCACGTTCATTGGAACGCTTCCGCTCGCGATCTACAAGGGTATGTAGATGCACTCCTTTCCCCTCGTTTCTAGTAGACTCCATAGATGCATCTTGGTGAGCGTAGGAAAATTTTATATTATGCTACGATTCCCAACAGTGGCATCATGAGCCAGGCCTATGCGTAGTTACTATGCACGAGTAGAACACAAAGCAGTTGTGGGCGTTGAGTTTGCCAATTCTTCTTGCCGCTACTAGTCTTTTCTTGTTTCGGCGGCATTGTAGGATGAAGCGGCCCGGACCGACCTTACACGTACGCTTACGTGAGACAGGTTCCACCGACTGACATGCACTAGTTGCATAAGGTGGCTAGCGGGTGTCTGTCTCTCCTACTTTAGTCGGAACGGATTCGATGAAAAGGGTCCTTATGAAGGGTAAATAGAAATTGGCAAATCACGTTGTGGTCATACGTAGGTAAGAAACGTTCTTGCTAGAAACCTACAAACCACGTAAAAACTTGCAACAACAATTAGAGGACGTCTAACTTGTTTTTGCAGCAAGTGATATATGTGATATGATATGGCCAGAAGATGTGATGAATGATATATGTGATGTATGAGATTGATCATATTCTTGTAATAGGAATCACGACTTGCATGTCGATGAGTATGACAACCGGCAGGAGCATAGGAGTTGTCTTTATTATTTTGCATGACCTGCGTGTCATTGAATAACGCCATGTAAATTACTTTACTTTGTTGCTAAACGCGTTAGCCATAGAAGTAGAAGTAATCGTTGGCGTGACGACTTCATGAAGACACAATGATGGAGATCATGATGATGGAGATCATGGTGTCATGCCGGTGACGAAGATGATCATGGTGCCCCGAAGATGGAGATCAAAGGAGCATAATGATATTGGCCATATCATGTCACTATTTGATTGCATGTGATGTTTATCATGTTTTTGCATCTTATTTGCTTAGAACGACGGTAGTAAGTAAGATGATCCCTTTTAATAATTTCAAGAAAGTGTTCACCCTAACTGTGCACCGTTGCGAAGGTTCGTTGTTTCGAAGCACCACGTGATGATCGGGTGTGATAGATTCTAACGTTCGAATACAACGGGTGTTGACGAGCCTAGCATGTACAGACATGGCCTCGGAACACACGCAATACACTTAGGTTGACTTGACGAGCCTAGCATGTACAGACATGGCCTCGGAACACGGAGGACCGAAAGGTCGAGCATGAGTCGTATAGAAGATACGATCAACATGGAGATGTTCACCGATCTTGACTAGTCCGTCTCACGTGATGATCGGACACGGCCTAGTTAAACTCGGATCATGTTTCACTTAGATGACTAGAGGGATGTCTATCTGAGTGGGAGTTCATTAAATAATTTGATTAGATGAACTTAATTATCATGAACTTAGTCTAAAATCTTTACACTATGTCTTGTAGATCAAATGGCCAACGTTGTCCTCAATTTCAACGCATTCCTAGAGAAAACCAAGCTGAAAGATGGTGGCAACAACTATAAGGACTGGGTCCGGAACCTGAGGATCATCCTCATAGTAGCCAAGAAAGATTATGTCTTAGAAGCACCGCTAGGTGATGCACCAATCCCACAAAACCAAGACGTTATGAACGCTTGGCAGCAGCGTGCTGATGATTACTCCCTCGTTCAGTGCGGCATGCTTTACAGCCTAGAACCGGGTCTCCAAAAGCGTTTTGAGAAACATGGAGCATATGAGATGTTCGAGGAGCTGAAATTGGTTTTCCAAGCTCATGCCCGGGTCGAGAGATATGATGTGTCCGACAAGTTCTTCAGCTGTAAAATGGAGGAGAATAGTTCTGTTAGTGAGCACATACTCAGAATGTCTGGGTTGCACAACCGCTTGACTCAGCTGGGAGTTAATCTCCCGGATGACGCGGTCATTGACAGAATCCTCCAGTCGCTTCCACCAAGCTACAAGAGCTTTGTGATGAACTACAATATGCAGGGGATGGAAAAGACCATTCCTGAGGTATATTCAATGCTGAAATCAGCGGAAGGGGAGATCAGAAAAGAACATCAAGTGTTGATGGTGAATAAAACCACTAAGTTCAAGAAGGGCAAGGGTAAGAAGAACTTCAAGAAGGACGGCAAGGGAGTTGCCGCGCCCGGTAAACCAGTTACTGGGAAGAAGTCAAGGAATGGACCCAAGCCCGAGACTGAGTGCTTTTATTGCAAGGGAAGTGGTCACTGGAAGCGGAACTGCCCCAAATACTTAGCGGACAAGAAGAAGGCCGGCAACACCAAAGGTATATGTGATATACATGTAATTGATGTGTACCTTACCAGTACTCGTAGTAGCTCCTGGGTATTTGATACCGGTGCGGTTGCTCATATTTGTAACTCAAAACAGGAACTACGGAATAAACGGAGACTGGCGAAGGACGAGGTGACGATGCGCGTCGGGAATGGTTCCAAGGTCGATGTGATCGCCGTCGGCACGCTACCTCTGCATCTACCCACGGGATTAGTTTTAAACCTCAATAATTGTTATTTAGTGCCAGCTTTGAGCATGAACATTGTATCTGGATCTCGTTTAATTCGAGATGGCTACTCATTTAAATCCGAGAATAATGGTTGTTCTATTTATTTGAGAGATATGTTTTATGGTCATGCCCCGCTGGTCAATGGTTTATTTTTGATGAATCTCGAACGTGATGTTACACATGTTCATAGTGTGAATACCAAAAGATGTAAAGTTGATAACGATAGTCCCACATACTTGTGGCACTGCCGCCTTGGTCACATTGGTGTCAAGCGCATGAAGAAGCTCCATGCAGATGGACTTTTGGAGTCTCTTGATTACGAATCATTTGACACGTGCGAACCATGCCTCATGGGTAAGATGACCAAGACTCCGTTCTCCGGAACAATGGAGCGAGCAACCAACTTATTGGAAATCATACATACCGATGTGTGCGGTCCAATGAGTGTTGAGGCTCGCGGAGGATATCGTTATGTTCTCACTCTCACTGATGATTTAAGTAGATATGGGTATGTCTACCTAATGAAACACAAGTCTGAAACCTTTGAAAAGTTCAAGGAATTTCAGAGTGAAGTTGAGAATCAACGTGACAGGAAAATAAAATTCTTACGATCAGATCGTGGTGGAGAATATTTAAGTCACGAATTTGGTACACACTTAAGGAAATGTGGAATAGTTTCACAACTCACGCCGCCTGGAACACCTCAGAGAAATGGTGTGTCCGAACGTCGTAATCGCACTCTATTGGATATGGTGCGATCTATGATGTCTCTTACCGATTTACCGCTCTCATTTTGGGGTTATGCTTTAGAGACTGCCGCATTCACTTTAAATAGGGCTCCGTCGAAATCCGTTGAGACGACACCGTATGAATTATGGTTTGGGAAGAAACCTAAGCTGTCGTTTCTAAAAGTTTGGGGATGCGATGCTTATGTCAAGAAACTTCAACCTGAAAAGCTCGAACCCAAGTCGGAAAAATGCGTCTTCATAGGATACCCTAAGGAAACTATTGGGTATACCTTCTACCTCAGATCCGAAGGCAAGATCTTCGTTGCCAAGAACGGGTCCTTTCTGGAGAAGGAGTTTCTCTCGAAAGAATTGAGTGGGAGGAAAGTGGAACTTGATGAGGTGATAGTCACCCCTTCCGAACCGGAAAGTAGCGCAGCGCGGGAAAATGTTCCTGTGGTGCCTACACCGACTGGGGAGGAAGTTAATGATGATGATCATGAAGCTTCCGATCAAGTTACTGAACTTCGTAGGTCCACAAGGACACGTTCCGCACCAGAGTGGTACGGCAACCCTGTCCTGGAAATCATGTTGTTAGACAACGGTGAACCTTCGAACTATGAAGAAGCGATGGCGGGCCCGGATTCCGACAAATGGCTAGAAGCCATGAAATCCGAGATAGAATCCATGTATGAAAACAAAGTATGGACTTTGACTGACTTGCCCGATGAGCGGCGAGCCATAGAAAACAAATGGATCTTTAAGAAGAAGACGGACGCAGATGGTAATGTGACCATCTACAAAGCTCGACTTGTCGCTAAGGGTTATCGACAAGTTCAAGGGGTTGACTACGATGAGACTTTCTCACCCGTAGCGAAGCTGAAGTCCGTCCGAATCATGTTAGCAATTGCCGCATACTATGATTATGAGATATGGCAGATGGACGTCAAAACGGCATTCCTTAATGGCTTCCTTAAGGAAGAGTTGTATATGATGCAGCCGGAAGGTTTTGTCGATCCTAAGAATGCTAACAAAGTATGCAAGCTCCAGCGCTCAATCTATGGGCTGGTGCAAGCATCTCGGAGTTGGAACATTCGCTTTGATGAGATGATCAAAGCGTTTGGGTTTACACAGACTTATGGAGAAGCCTGTGTTTACAAGAAAGTGAGTGGGAGCTCTGTAGCATTTCTCATATTATATGTGGATGACATACTATTGATGGGAAATGATATAGAATTCTTGGAAAGTATAAAGGCCTATTTGAATAAGTGTTTTTCAATGAAGGACCTTGGAGAAGCTGCTTATATATTAGGCATCAAGATCTATAGAGATAGATCAAGACGCCTCATTGGTCTTTCACAGAGTACATACCTTGACAAGATATTGAAGAAGTTCAGTATGGATCAGTCCAAGAAGGGGTTCTTGCCTGTATTGCAAGGTGTGCAATTGAGCACGGCTCAATGCCCGACCACGGCAGAAGATATAGAAAAGATGAGTGTCATCCCCTATGCCTCGGCCATAGGGTCTATTATGTATGCCATGCTGTGTACCAGACCTGATGTAAACCTTGCCGTAAGTTTGGTAGGAAGGTACCAAAGTAATCCCGGCATGGAACACTGGACAGCGGTCAAGAATATCCTAAAGTACCTGAAGAGGACTAAGGATATGTTTCTCGTTTATGGAGGTGACGAAGAGCTCGTCGTAAAGGGTTACGTCGACGCTAGCTTCGACACAGATCTGGATGACTCGAAGTCACAGACCGGATACGTGTATATTTTGAATGGAGGAGCAGTAAGCTGGTGCAGTTGCAAGCAAAGCGTCGTGGCGGGATCTACATGTGAAGCGGAGTACATGGCAGCCTCGGAGGCAGCACAGGAAGCAGTCTGGATGAAGGAGTTCATTACCGACCTAGGGGTGATTCCCAATGCGTCGGGCCCGATGACTCTCTTCTGTGACAACACTGGAGCTATTGCCCTTGCGAAGGAGCCCAGGTTTCACAGGAAGACCAGGCATATCAAGCGTCGCTTCAACTCCATTCGTGAAAGTGTTCAAAATGGAGACATAGATATTTGTAAAGTACACACGGACCTGAATGTAGCAGATCCGTTGACTAAACCTCTCCCTAGGGCAAAACATGATCAACACCAGGACGCAATGGGTGTTCGATTCATCACAATGTAACTAGATTATTGACTCTAGTGCAAGTGGGAGACTGTTGGAAATATGCCCTAGAGGCAATAATAAATGGTTATTATTATATTTCTTTGTTCATGGTAATTGTCTATTGTTCATGCTATAATTGTATTGTCCGGAAATCGTAATACATGTGTGAATACATAGACCACAACGTGTCCCTAGTAAGCCTCTAGTTGACTAGCTCGTTGATCAACAGATAGTCATGGTTTCCTGACTATGGACATTGGATGTCATTGATAACGGGATCACATCATTAGGAGAATGATGTGATGGACAAGACCCAATCCTAAGCATAGCATAAAAGATCGTGTAGTTCGTTTGCTAGAGCTTTTCCAATGTCAAGTATCTTTTCCTTAGACCATGAGATCGTGCAACTCCCGGATACCGTAGGAGTGCTTTGGGTGTGCCAAACGTCACAACGTAACTGGGTGACTATAAAGGTGCACTACGGGTATCTCCGAAAGTGTCTGTTGGGTTGGCACGGATCGAGACTGGGATTTGTCACTCCTTGTGACGGAGAGGTATCTCTGGGCCCACTCGGTAATGCATCATCATAATGAGCTCAATGTGACTAAGGCGTTAGTCACGGGATCATGCATTGCGGTACGAGTAAAGAGACTTGCCGGTAACGAGATTGAACAAGGTATTGGGATACCGACGATCGAATCTCGGGCAAGTAACATACCGATTGACAAAGGGAATTGCATACGGGATTGATTGAATCCTCGACACCGTGGTTCATCCGATGAGATCATCATGGAACATGTGGGAGCCAACATGGGTATCCAGATCCCGCTGTTGGTTATTGACCGGAGAGGCGTCTCGGTCATGTCTGCATGTCTCCCGAACCCGTAGGGTCTACACACTTAAGGTTCGGTGACGCTAGGGTTGTAGAGATATATGTATGCGGAAACCCGAAAGTTGTTCGGAGTCCCGGATGAGATCCCGGACGTCACGAGAGGTTCCGGAATGGTCCGGAGGTGAAGAATTATATATAGGAAGTCAAGTTTCGGCCACCGGGAAAGTTTCGGGGGTTACCGGTATTGTACCGGGACCACCGGAAGGGTCCCGGGGGTCCACCGGGTGGGGCCACCTATCCCGGAGGGCCCCGTGGGCTGAAAGTGGAAGGGAACCAGCCCTTAGTGGGCTGGGGCGCCCCCCTTGGGCCTCCCCCCATGCGCCTAGGGTTGGGAACCCTAGGGGGAGCTTCCCCCTTGCCTTGGGGGGCAAGGCAACCCCTTTCCCCCTTTGGCCGCCGCCCCCCCTTCGAGATCCCATCTCCCAGGGCCGGCGCCGCCCCCAGGGGGCCTATATAAAGGGGGGAGGGAGGGCAGCAACCTACAGCCTTGGGCGCCTCCCTCCTCCCCTGCAACACCTCTCTCTCTCTCGCAGAAGCTCGGCGAAGCCCTGCCGGAGATCCGCTACATCCACCACCACGCCGTCGTGCTGCTGGATCTCCATCAACATCTCCTTCCCCCTTGCTGGATCAAGAAGGAGGAGACGTCGCTGCACCGTACGTGTGTTGAACGCGGAGGTGCCGTCCGTTCGGCACTCGGTCATCGGTGATTTGGATCACGGCGAGTACGACTCCGTCATCCACGTTCATTGGAACGCTTCCGTTCGCGATCTACAAGGGTATGTAGATGCACTCCTTTCCCCTCGTTGCTAGTAGACTCCATAGATGCATCTTGGTGAGCGTAGGAAAATTTTATATTATGCTACGATTCCCAACAGGTCAGTGCTCGAAAGATATTATGTTCGAGTGAAATGTACCGAAATTGTGAAAACAATATTATGGTATATTAGGGCTATGTTTTTTGTACTTTTGCCTGAAAGTTTTTTGGTGCCTCCTGTGCGGCCATTTTTGGTATAACCTGAAAGTTTACCCGTCGTCGGCTTCGGCCCCCTCGCATATATCGCAGGGGTGTTCAGAAAAGCACTTGATCACTCTTGACCCAACGTCTTGGTCCATTAAGGAGGTGTCAATGCGGCGAACCAGGCAATCGGACTATAGGGCTTTAGCACTTTCACTTAGCCATAGGAGTTTGACGGTGGGTCTATGATATAGCCACTGGTATGTACGCGGTTATCCGAATACATTGCGTTTACATACGTGACCAGAAGAACGGTCCTTCATGTAATACGGAAGGAATCGCGAAGATTCCGGTGAGTCATCGAGTGGTTGACCAGCTCTCGCCGCATCATGACAGTCAGTTTCGGCTTTCTCTATTGAGGTGCTCATCCGGACAAACCAGGACACGGTCGCAGTAGTTCTCCCTTTACTACCTTAGTCGATAGAGTGGAACGTAAGGTAGTAGGCACAGGAGCCGGGCAACCCAACTATTGACCAAAGACATGATTCGGAGCTGATTCATATAAAGCCAAACTGGTGACGCTGAAGTGTGCTATAAAGCTGTTCGGACTTGTCGGCAACTCATATGTTGCCATATCGAGCCCCTGGCAATATATGCCGAGGTGCGTGCGTGAAATAACCACAGAAGCAAAATTCAGTTCTTTGAGAAAAGCGAATACTGAATACGGGTTATATTGACTGGCATCTGAATGATACGTCAAGCACGATCTTTACAGATTATAACGCTACTACCAAGGCTATTTGCATGTCGGGGGTCGAAATCTGAGAAAAAGGGCATCTTACAGGTTTGAAATAAAGAGTGCGGTCTACAAAAAGCATTTGGACCTCCTGTCGCACTTCTGCGCTACCTTGCCTTGGTTAAAGGACTTCTCAGCAAATATAGTCACCTGTGGTAAAAGATAAAAAATGATTAGAAAAAGGAAAAGACTATGGATAGTGTTATAGGTCTGCCACATTGTGCCTCCGTCGGTGACCAGGGTATTTTAAGTGCATAATTATGTGTGCGGGACAGACTTCGCGGCTATATGGGGCGGACGACGGAGGCCGAACTGCTAATCCAGCTCTGAGATTGATCGGTCCTGTCTAATGGAGACCGGCGGCTTGATGGCCGACGAAATGTGCGGCTTGATAAGGCTGCTTTGTACTTCGGCCGCAGTAGCCATAGTATGCTCCTCTGTACGGAGGGAGCATTCCGTATTTCCGTTTATCGTGATGATGCCGCGTGGACCAGGCATCTTAAGTTGGAGATAGGCATAATGTGGGACCACATTAAAGCAAGCGAAAGCGGTACGCCCGAGTAGTGCATGGCAGCTACTGCGGAGCAGGACAATATTGAAGGTCAAGCCTTCGCTTCGAAAGTTGTTCGGCAAGCCGAAAACGACTTCCAATGTAATCAAGCCCATGCAGTGAGCTTCTACGCCGGATATTGTCCTCTTGAAGGTAGTGGTGGTGGGCCTGATTCTTGAAGGATCAATGCCCATTTTGCAGACAGTGTCTTGGTAGAGTAGATTAAGGCTACTGCCGCTGTCCATAAGGACTTTCGTGAGAAGGAACCCATCGATAATTGGATCGAGGATAAGAGCTACCAGACCTTCGTGACGGATACTGGCTGGGTGGTCCTTGCGATCAAAAGTGATCGGGCGGGCCGCCCATCGGCTTAATTTTGGGGCTGGCTCTATGGCGCCAGCGTCCCGTAGCATGTGCTTGCAGTCCCCTGTAGGGATGTGCGTCACGTATACCATGTTCACTGTCTTAATTCAGGGGGGAATTATTTCTGACCCCCGGTGTTCGGTTGGCGAGTCTCTTCGTCATCGCTGTCACTGGGCGGACCCTTCACCTTTTGTTCAACATTAAGCTTGCCGACTTGTTTAAAAACCCAACAGCTCCTGTTGGTGTGATTGGCTGGTTTAACGGGGGTGCCATGAATCTGGCAGGGCCGATCCAGTATCTTGTCTAAATTGGATGGTCCGTCTCTGTTTGCCTTGAATGGCTTTTTCCGTTGACTGGGTTTGGAACCACTGAATCCGGCGTTGAACGCTGTGTCTTGTGTTTCGTCATTGTTATTGCGACGCTTGTGTTTATTGCGTCGTGGCTTGCCGTTGCCGTCTCGGACTTCGGAAGTGTCCGGATCGTCGGTGCTGTTGCTTCTACGAGCGAGCCAGCTGTCTTCTCCCGTGCAAAAACGGGTCATCAGAGCGGTAAGGGCAGCCATGGATCTTGGTTTTTCTTAACCGAGGTGGCGGGCGAGCCACTCATCTCGGACGCTATGTTTAAAGGCTGCGAGGGCTTCGGCGTCCGGACAGTCGACGATTTGGTTCTTTTTGATTAAGAACCTAGTCCAGAGCTTCCTGGCAGACTCCCCGGGCTGCTGGATGATGTGACTTAGGTCATCGGCGTTCGGAGGCCGGACATATGTACCTTGGAAGTTATTACGGAAGGCGTCTTCCAAGTCTTCCCAGCTGCCAATGGAGTTCTCAGGGAGGCTGTTCAGCCATTGAGCGCTGGCCCCTTTAGTTTTAGTGGGAGGTATTTGATGGCGTGGAGGTCATCACTGCGGATCATGTGGATATGGAGGAGGAAATCTTCAATCCATACTGCGGGGTCTGTTGTTCCATCGTATGATTTGATATTCATGGGTTTAAACCCTTCCGGGAATTCGTGTTCCATTACTTCATCAGTGAAGCAAAGGGGGTGTGCGGTGCCTCTATGTCGGGCCACGTCGCGAAGTAGCTCGGATGGAGTTCGTCTGCGGTGTTCGGCCCGGGCGTGGTTATGTTGGTCACGTCCAGCTAGATGGCCGTCGTTGCGCGTCTAGGCACGTCCCCGTGATCTGTAGATCGATCTGGTCTGACCTGCTATGTTGTCTAGGTCCTGCCGCAGGTCATATGTATGACCCCGAGCTATCATGTCTCTGCCCTTACCGCGAGGTGGTACTGGCTGGTGTTTGGCTTGAGTTGCCGCTTTGTCCCGGCCACACGGTGGTCGGTCCGCCACGTTACGCACTGATGATACGGGCTCATGTGCCTCGTCGTCGAATTGAGGTAGCAATTTGCGCTTCAGGTAACTTTTGGTTGGGCGCTCGAGGCCGTATTCCTCGGCTGCTAGGACATTAGTCCATCTATCGTTGAGCAGATCTTGATCAGCTTGAAGCTGCTGCTGCTTCTTTTTCAGGCTCCTTGCAGTGGCTATTAGCTGGCACTTAAAGCGCTCCTGCTCGAGAGGTTCCTCAGGCACGATAAAATCCTCGTTGCCGAGGCTCACCTCATACTCGGAGAGGGAAGGTAGTTACTATCCTCCGAATCTTCGTTCATGGCCTGTTCATTAGGGCTAACTCGCCCATCTTCCCGTTCGTCCTGTTCGGAGGTTGGCTTAACGAGGTCTTCATTGTCTTCGGCATCGTCGAGAGTATTGTTTTCTCCTGTGCTAGTAGTGTTATCTTTCCGCGGCGTGGCTTAGAGCGGCGCCGCTGACGTCGGTGCTTCGGCTATATCTCAGGAGGTCTGTCCTCGACTGGAT
The DNA here is from genome assembly GCF_018294505.1 of Triticum aestivum. Lineage (NCBI taxonomy): Eukaryota > Viridiplantae > Streptophyta > Magnoliopsida > Poales > Poaceae > Triticum > Triticum aestivum. The sequence continues at coordinate 47,472,453 of NC_057814.1, read as the reverse complement.
CTTCCTTGTCTTCGCTGCTATTCTCTTTGGGTGTATCCACCATGTACACGTCGTACGAAGAGGTGGTCGTTCAGTGTCCGGTGAATGGCGGGTTTTGGGCTTGTTCTTCTCCGGCATCGTCGTCCATACTGTCGATGTCTTCGGAGTCATAATCGAGCATGTCGGTTAAGTCCTCAACAGTGGCTATAAAGTGGGTGGCTGGTGGGACGTAAAATTCCCTGCTCTCAGCCCCTAGTCCGGGCTAGGCATGGTTCGGACGTTGCTCCTTTGTAATGACAAGGGATCGCATTAAGTCCAGAGCTTCGCTTAAAGGTGAGGTTTGGCCCGAGAGAAGAGAGCCCGTGGAGTACGGCGAGAGGGAAACTCCTTGGCCGAACTCACACGACGCTGGTTCCGAGGATTCGGAGCCAGTGTCCGGAGAAGGGTCCGGCCCCATAATGGCTGCCGGAGACACCACTTCCTCCGGTTGCTCCATAATGGGCCTAATGGTCGCAGACAGTCCAGCGAGCTCAGAGAGCCCGTCTTCGGACCTGGAGATACGCTCTGGATCTAAGTCCAGAGTGGAGGTAGGAGGCGTGACTCCTTGGAAGATCAAGTCTCCTCGGATATCAGCGACATAATCCAGATTTCCGAAACTAATCTGGTGACCTGGGGTGTAGCTGTCGATCTGCTCTAGATGGCCAGGCGAGTTGGCCCGTAGCACGAAGCCGCCGAACACAAAGATCTGGCCGGGAAGGAAAGCCTCCCCCCAGGCAGCATTGTTGTAGATGGTTGATGGAGCCATCAAAAACCTTTTGGTGACGATGCAGCGGAACTCTCAATGAAAGCACCAATGTCGGTGTCAAAATCGGCGAATCTCGGGTAGGGGGGTCCCGAACTGTGCGTCTAAGGTTGATGGTAATAGGAGGCGGGGGACACGATGTTTACCCAGGTTCGGGCCCTCTCTATGGAGGTAATACCCTACTTCCTGCTTGATTGATCTTGATGAATATGAGTATTACAAGAGTTGATCTACCTCGAGATCGTAATGGCTAAAACCCTAGAAGTCTAGCCTATATGATTATGATTCCCTCTACGGACTAACCCCTTCGGTTTATATAGACACCGGAGGGGACTAGGGTTGTACAAAGTCGGTTATAGAGAAAGGAATCTTCATATCCGGGCGCCAAGCTTGCCTTCCACGCCAAGGAGAGTCCCATCCGGACACGGGAGGGAGTCTTCTGTCTTGTATCTTCACGGCCCATCAGTCCGGCCCATGCTACATAGTCCGGACGCCCGAGGACCCCTTAATCCAGGACTCCCTCAATGGGCATTGTATATGATTAAGGATCTGGACATATAATCTTCCACCAAATAAACCAACTAGCATCAACTACAAGGTGTAATCAACACTACTAGCAACCCACAGGTACCAATCTGAGGTTTTGAGTCAAAGATTGAATACAAGAGATGAACTAGGGTTTGGGAGGCGATGGTGCTGCTGAAGATGATGAAGATTGGTTCTCCCATGATGAGAGAATAGTTGGTGATGTTGATGGCTTCGATTTGACTCTCCTGGAGGGAAGTATCCCGGGTGAAATCATGGCTACATGTCGTTCTTTAGTCTCAACCAAGTTGGAGGCAGATCATACAGGGAGATGTTGGCGAATGAGGAAAGATTCATGGCCACATGCTGTTCTTTCCGGGAACATCTTTGGGGCCGCACATGTGGTTTCGAAAACTACAATAATCTACTTTTCATCTTACTTTATTATGTCTCAAGCAAATCACATTGTTCCTTACATGTAGCTTGCTTGTACGTACCTTCTTTTTTGTCTTCTACTCCCTCCGTCCGGAATTAGTTGACGCTCAAACAGATGTATTCAATGCTAGATACATCCATTTGAGCGTCAACTAATTCTAGACAGAGGAAGTACTTAGTAATAAACTAGAAAGGAGATCTTTTTTGATAAGAGCTAATTAGTTGTATCTTTCCCTTTGCTTGGTTGCAGCGTTTGTGACTCTCGTACTCTATACATACGGAACCATCCCATCACATGTTGGCCCCATGCGCTTTCTTGCAGATCTTTTCCATCCAAGTCATGGAGAATGAAGAGTCGAAAATAAGGTGTCCAATGGAGTTATATGGCTTCATTGCTGCTTGAGACACCGTGGATCACAATCGCAACCTTTTGTTCAGCCGTACAAGGGATGACCCCCAAATTCTCACTCAACAGGTACTTTTTCTTCTGGGTTCTCTTGCTGCTGTTACTAAACTAAATTGCCCTCCGCACTTGCATATCTTTACCATACTAAGGCCATCTCTAGCCGACCCCCTATAAATTAACAGAGTGAAACCCTTATTGGAGTATATATACTCCACTATTTTTTGCAGTTTCTAGCCTATTCCCTAAAATTAACGGAGTAAACTTCAATTTGATCCAATACGAAGCAATTTGAATCGAGAGTAGCATGCATTCAAATATAAACATAGATAGTTTTGCACAACCAAACATAAAACATAAATTTAAACTAAACTAAGCAACTAAACTACTTTTGGTCGAAGTCGAGGTCGAGCCAATTAATCCTTCCTCGTCAGGTACGGTGTGCCGCGAGCCGGGTCCGGGCCGGTGCCGTGGTCGGGGTCGTCAGGGAAGACACTCCTCCACTTATCGACGTCGATCTCCTCATCCTCGCCACCCACCTCACCGCCCTCCACACCGCCATCCTCGCTGCCTTGGACCTCGTCGTCAGAGATAACGATAACCTCGCCGTCAGCGCAGGCAAAGATCATTCGCTCCGCCTTCAGCAGCTCCGGGTGCTCCCGATGGAGCTCTTCCATGGCCTCGTCGGCGGCCTCGGCCTCGAGGCGCTCCCTCGCCTCATGGTCCTCCCGCGCCATAGCCCAGCTCACCACCCCCGGCTCCAGCGGGACGAGGTCGACCGAACGTGTGCCGAAGGGGAAATTGAGCCGAGCCACCGCACCGTGGAAGCGGACATGCCAGCGGTCGTACTCCATGGCCACGAGATCAGCCGTGTGGAATGTCCCGATCCACCGTCAGGTGTGCATCTCCCGATCCGTGATTTCGGCCACCCATGTCCCCAGTGGCGCTGTCGGACCCCGAGGTACGTCCTCGTCGGCGGATGGGGCGGAGGAAGGACGAGGAAGTCCTCGAACCGGCGTAGCGGCGCGGTGGCAGGAGGATCGGGCGACCGGCGACGACGACTCAATGAGGAGCCCGCGGAGGACGACCCGCGCGTGTGGCGGCGCGGATCCGCGCTATAGATCGGCGACGGGGAACAACGGCCACCACGTCCGGCCATCAGAGGGCAGGGGCGCGTCGACGGTGGTGTGGGGGGAGAAGAGGAGGCGAGGAGAAGAGGCACCGATTTTACTCGGCCAAGTAGAGATGGAGTAAATATACTCAGATTTTTAGGGATGGAGTAAAAAAATTACTCCACTAAGAGCAACTCTAGCAGACCTCGCATCCCGCCGGCCCGCAAAACACATTTGTAGTTTGCGCAAAACGGCTTTTGCGGGCTGGCTCGGGCTGGCACAGATGCAGACCCCGCAAACGATCCGTAAAAAAGTATATTCGCGGAATATACTTTTTTACGGGTCGGCTTCTGCGGGCTCTGCTCGGACACCGCCGCGACGACCCGCAAACTGAAAACCACATTTCTCGCATTTGGCATAGGTTTCGACACATAAGTTCAAATTCAAATGACATAACACAGTTTTTACGCGCAAATAAAAGCCAAGTTCAATACGACAAACGCAAAAAGAGGGCCCTGCAAAAGTTTGCGCCCATGTTCGGCACCATCTTGGTCGATCTTCACTCCGCGCCATCTTGAAGTTCTTCGCCACCACCGAATCCATCTCGCAGTTCTTCGCCACCACCGAATCCACCTCTGGCGCTTGTCCCAACTCCCGCACCGAAATCATCGACATTGCCACCATATGGAGCAGAGAAAACATCTCCGGAACTGTAACACAGACCGGCCGACGCGACCATTCTCCTCTTCAAGATTTATCTCCTTGCCATATCATGCCATGTTTTGGTGAGGTCGTCCATGTCATTGCGGTTCATTGACATGATCTTGTTTTCTTCGGCGAGCAACAAGGACATGGATTTTTTTTCAGCGGCGCGTGCTCTTCTCTCCTCAATGTCAGCTTTGCGGAGCCCCTCTTCCTTGAGTATTTGCCACTTTTCTTGCTTCTCTTTTGCCTTCTTCTCGGCCAACTCTTTCTTGATCTCCAACGACTTCAACAACATCGACTCGTTTGATTGCACCATGGCATCAATCTTCTCCCTCAAACTCGATGCTTCTTGCTCTCTCTTCATCTTCTCCTTAGTCTTCTTGTCGCCATCAGGCTTGTGCAAATTTCTTGGGCCATTATCATCCTCATCTTCATCCATGTTTTTTAGTGAGCCTCTCTTTGGTGGGGATTCTTTGTCGATCAACTTCCACTTCTCGCACTTTTGGAGCAACTCCCAACAATGCTCTAGTTTAAAGAATCTGCATTCCGAAGCTTCCATGTCCTTGTATCTACGTTGAGCAATCTTGTCCTACACAATGTGAACAAAGTGATGCAATCATTTCCCATGATGCAAATATGATGATGAACAACCTGAACAAAGGCAAAACAAACTCACATAGTTGGACTCCACGGTGCCACTTGGAGGTGCATTGCGTACTTGCTCCAAGCAAGCTGCCCAACGGCTGCACATAGGCTTGATATTCTCCCAACGCCCTTGAAGCGACCGAAATGTGCGTGGAGTCCTATTGGGATGCTTTGCCATAATGCGGAAGTATTGATCTTCGATCCTTTGCCAATATCTCTTGGCGGTTTGAGAAGTACCCGTGCATGCATCAAGAGACACCGCACTCCATGCTTTGATCAAAGCTTGATCTTCCAAGATCATGTAGTTCTTTGATCTTTGGCTTTTCCCCGTTTTTGCTTGCGATTGCTCAAACGCTTCCGCTTCGATCTCCTCCAATTCGTCCGCACAACCATGATCATCCACGCCACCCTCCGTTTCATTGTAGTCGAATGGTTCGAAAGGGGCTTGATCAATGTCAACTGCGTTCGTGTCCAAAAAGTTCACGAACTCGGCAGTTGCATTGTTCGAACCACTGCTATAGTGAACGATAATAAGTCATGACCGAAGACCGAAGACGCATAATAATGGTGGAAATGAAAGGAAATCGCCATGACCGAAGACGCATACCTTCCTGCCATTTCGTCAAACACCTCGCTTGCGGGGGGAGCGGCACTGTTGAACGGCGTCGCCGGAGCACCTCTTTCCGGGATGGAGTGAGAGGATGAAGAAGGTGGCTTCTTTGTAGCCGGAACCTTCCTCCGCTTTCCGCCCGTGGCCTTGCCGACCTTCTCCGCCGCCGGTCGGGATCGCGCTGCGGCGTTGGCGCCTGAGCGCGGGCCATCGCGGCGGGGGCAGCCAGATTCCCGCCCTGCACGAGCACGTTGCCCTGCCGCTTGCGGGTAGGCGCGGCGTTTGCTTGTGCGACGGCGGCGGGGTCAACATGGCCGGCGACGAGATCCGCCCAAGGGGAAGGAGCGTGCGCAACCTCGACGGTGACGGGGGATAGCAGGGGGTCGTCCATGGCGGCGAGGGACGGACGGGGAGGAAGCACCGGAGCGTGTGAAGGCGGGGCAATGGTGGTGGAGGGGTGGGGGAGCGGGAAAGGGCGCTCGGAAATGTCCCTCCCGCCAAATCTCGCTGCGGATAGGGGCTGAGCTCGGGTCGGCCTCCCAGCCCGTGAAACTAAAGGTTGGGGGAGAAGATTTGCCGCGCCCCGCAAAAATATTTGCGGGCCGGGGCGGGATGCGGGGTCTGATCGGGCAGGTTTTCCCGCCCCGACCCGCACTTTGGCAGTTATTTTGCGGGTCTGCTCATTTTGCGGGGTCTGCTAGAGTTGCTCTAAGCCGTGTAGGGGATCGGCTAGGTCAAACTTAGTGGAGTGAAAAGCCAAATTTACTCCACTAAGAAGATATAGGGGATCGGTTAGAAATGCTCTAAGGGCATCTCCCTCATCCAGACTTGACCTGAATCTGTAGGCTCAGGCCAAGCTGAGAATCTTTTTGCTGCCTTCATATGGGTGGAGAAGGGATGGGCGATCACTTGTTAAGTCGGTTATTCTGTTTCATTTCAAATTCAAAATACAGTAATGTTTATGGAATAAATACAACCTACTCTGTCAACTGTTTAACAATGTATAATTTCAAGCATGAACCACCTAAGTGCCTACTATGCATCCTCCACCTATTAAAGTGTGAACACATAACCGTAGGGTTGAATCCACCCCAATTTTATCCAAGGTGGTGGTGCCTGTGTTGCTCAGATATGGACACACGCATCTAACTAGGATGAGTGCTTCCAGGTGGTGGCGGCATTTGTCCAAATATGGAAAGAAACTGACTCTAGGGAGGTCTATTACTATTTGGATATGGTCCATTGACTTGTAACAAATGATGCTTGCAGGATTCATTTTTAAAGTTGACTGGCCCGTGTCGCCCCATTGCGTTAATCGACCCCGTTGACTTTGAAATTCAACTGAAAGTGAAGGGCACAACAGAGTGTGAAGATGAAACACTGATGGCGCGATGGTTTGAATATGCGCATGGTTTTGGAGATTATGGTGAGCTTGCCTGTCGTCGTTGGGGAGGCAATTTTTGCACACTAGAGATCACCTCTGTGCTGCTTGCCAGAACGGTTGTAGCAACTATTATCTCTGCTGATATTATTGAAGGGTCATGGCCTGATGATTCTAGAGGTCGTGTGGTTGCCCGTACTGCTGCCATAGATGAGGACATTCTGCTGCTTGACTCTGGAGAAGAACCATTGAAAGTGGATCCAGACGGTCGCGTTACCCTTCAAAGAGGTGTTGTTTGCGTGGAACGTCAGGGGATGCTCACGGTTTCTATGGAAGCCTACTCGAAGGAAGGTATTTGTTATGCAGATTCTGTTGAATTCAGGCCCAAAAAGTCTCTCACAAGTATCGGTATTTGCGACCTTGGATTCTGCACGGTGCAGTTTATTGTTGGTTGGTCCCCAATGGCGACGAAGTCTGATCTGATGTACTTTGACAACTGAGTTGAAGTGCATCTACTAGTTAGTGTTCCCATCTAAGTAGTGTGTTTAAGATTTGTAGAGCTAATTATGTCCATTAACAAGACATGCTTGGTCAAGTGTCCAAACTGTTGCTATGTAAGTGCCTGGACTATTTATGAGTCATGTTTGGCAAACTGTGGCTGAGCTTGGGTACCTGCTTATATGCACTAACTCCTTGCCGGTTTATTGGTCGCTCCACAGCGGAGTGTGCCAAGATGGTTCACCGCGCACATCCGGTGCTCGTGCAAGCGAGGTACGGATTATTTGGTAGGACACACAGAGCGCGAAGACAGACGAGGCAACTCCACGTGGTTAGATTAGAAGGACCAGCAACTGGTGGCAATCGTTGCTAAACTTTGCAATTAATGGCGCAGAAAAGATTAGGTGGTATATATGCTGGTATGTTTGATAGGCAAGACTTCAGTTTTAACAGATTGATACGGTCGTATATGTAATTTTTCAGATTTATTAATGCAATACCGTGCCAGCCCAAATCATGATCTTCACCAACTTGGATTTGGTTCTCTCGCGAAAATCGTGAGTTATTGCGCAACTTGATAACGGAAGATAAGTACCACATGCTCGCTTACCCCCGTGCGCTTTCCCTAAAGCTTCCAAACACGCTGTCAAAACTGTGTAGGAAGAAAAAACATTAATGTGCAAGGCCAGTTGGTCGTGTAGAAGAATACAATGGAAAAGGTCACACTCTTTGAATGGTCAAGTAAACATTCAAAATGTCATCCTTTTGATACTCAAACAAAGGCCAGTTATGTAGTTATGTTTAGAAGAGTATCATACGGAAAAAAGTGATACTGTTTTTAAAGGTCAAGTAGACATTCAAAATGCCATCCTTTATAGTACTGGAACGACAGGTGACTGGCAGCAACCATTGCTTTTTTTTTGCGGGGTACCAATATTGCAATGGTGCAAAAAAGATTAGGTGGTATACATACTGTCATGTTTGGTTTGCTTGAGTATTTTATCATTTTAACGGATTGATATGGTACGTCGTATATATAATTTAATTTATTAAGATAGTTAATTGGCTCAGTGATGTACACTTGATAACCGAAGATAAGTACGTATTCGTACTCTAGCTAGCAATGATTCGGTCGTACCACATGCTCGCTTACCGGCCGCCAAGCATGTGTTTCTTCTCCGATGGACAAAAGTTCAAATATGACGTACTTATTCTGACTAGCACGGCAGCTTGATCGATGTTAGGTTTGAACAAACCAGTATATTATAGTTACATAAACTCACATTTAGTGCAAGTTGTGTAATGCGAAAGGACACACCGCTATTTAAGAAATAATAATAATAGACCACTAGCACAACAACTGGTCTATTCTTTGTTCTAATGTGCCATGTTGCAAAAAAACAAATTTAAGAATAATAATAGACCACTAGCAGAACAGTCGGTCTATACTTTGTTCTAATGTGCCATGTTGCGAGAAAAACAATAAATTATTCTGACTGCTCGACGTTACGGTGAATTATCATTTGCTGAACTAGTCTTCGGTTAGTCCTATTACTAGAAAAAATGCCTGTGCGTTGCAACGGGAGAAAAATGTATATCAAAATCCTCCTTTCGCAAAAAAAAATCCTCCTTCTTCCGCACACATAGTGCCACATCGGTTTTTTTAAATTTCAATGCGATGCCCCACATGTATTGCCGCTTATCCTCCTTCCCACCCACGCTGACGGCAGCAGTGGTGTCCACATGTCAGATGTGGTAGACCAATAAGACACGGGGCAGTTGAAGCGGCTTTTAAGAAAAATCAGTCTGGAAAGTCGGCAAAACCAAAAAACTGAGGAGGCAAGTTGGAAGGGAAAGTTTCCGCTTTTTGTCTCCAGGGCAACATAATTCTTATTGGACCAAGAATACAGAGGCAGTCCAAGCAGGGATGAGAGGACGACGAAAAAAAAGTAGAGGCTTACCTATATATTCTTTCTCTCGATGATAACAATGATAATCATTCTCGTTGATGTTTCAATCTTTTATTCTCGTTATATAGTGAGGAACATTTCACACCATAAACAAATGGAATAATTTTTGTTTGCAATCAGGCAACGAAAGCTAACCCAACTTCCTGCAATTTATGCCCTCGATCAAATAGCATGCACCAGAAGATTTTTATTCTAGTCGTTGTGAGCGCACAATTTCAGGCTTACCTATATATTCCTTCTCTCGGTGATAACAAAGATAATCATTCTCGCTGATGTTTCAATCTTTTATTCTCGTCATATAGTGAAGAACATTTCACACCATAAACAAATGGAATAATTTTTGTTTGCAATCGAGCAATGAAAGCAAACCCAACTTCCTACAATTTATGCCCTCGATCAAATAGCATGCACAAGCAGATTTTTATTGCTTTATTTCGTAAATTAAATAATCTAAAAAAGTTCAGAATAAAAAAATGGAAAATGTTCGGAAATCCATTTTTTTGCTATTTTAAAAAATAATTGAAACTTGCAAAAAATTGCCTATTTTTTAAAAAAATATTGTTTTTCAAAATTGATCAAGATTTCTATAAAGAAAATGGCATTACAAAAAATGCTGCAAATTTAAAAAATATTCATGTTTAAGTGAAATTTTCAAAATAAAAAATAATGTTCGCGTATAAAAGATACACATTTTCTAAAAAACTATGAATTTTCAACACATGTTCCTGTTTTTAAAAAAGGTTCACAAATTCATATAATGTTCATGTTTTTATAAAAAAGTTGGTGTTTTCAAAAAATGTTTGATAATTTTACAATATGTTCCCTTTCATATTTTGTTCGGTTTTTTTCAAAAGTGTACATAATTTTCAAAAAACTGTTCAGGATTCAAAAATTGATCATATTTCCTAGAATATTCAGAAACTATATACCTTAAAATCCCCTCGATTGAAAAGATTGAAAGGAAGAGTAGATTGAATAACTCATGGGCTTTCTATGGCGTACGATGACGTAACAAAACTATTAAATGCCCTCGATAAATGAATGGAAAAATAGAGGATTGATTCCTTCAAACGCGATGAAACTGAGAAGGTAAATGTTCCTTTTTCGTGTGCCCACAGGGTTTTGATTGCACATATAGTTCTCACTAACTTTAAATACATACTATCTTATCTCCCGTTGCAACACACAGGCACATATACTAATATATATACTAATACTAATAATAAAGCAAGGTGCGTTTCGTCAATTTTTTTATCCGTTCACCCAACAATTTTTTTTTCTATCCGAGGTGGTACTAAATTATTATGAGTTTCTCTACTAAAAAAAAGAATTTTCGTACATGGGCCACACACTGTGGCCCAGCGAAGCCAGCCCACTTATTTTTCTGCCCACGCAACTGACAATATTCTATATTCCGCACAGGCCGACAAATAGTCAGAGTTTCGCACAGGACAAACAATACCGGGCTGCCCATTTCTCTTTATTTCTTTGTTTTACTTCTATTTTTATTCTCCTTTCCCTATATATTGTTTTCCCTTCGAAGTTTATTTTTCTTGTAGAATTTATTTCAGAAAATTAAATTCTCAAAAAACTTTCAGAACTAAAAAACTAAAGTTTTGAAAATGCTCAGAATTCCAAATTTTTGTTGCTATTTTGAAAAATATATGGAACTTGCAAAAAGTTTTCCCTTTTTAAAAAAAAATATGGTTTTTCAAAATTGTTTGAGATTTCTAAAAAGAAAATCAAATTTAAAAATATAGTCCAAATTCGAAAAATATTCTTGTCTTACTGAAAATTTCACAATTAAAAATAATTTTCGTGTATAAAAGATGCGCATTTTCTAAAATAATTATGAATTTTCAACGCATTTTCCTGCTTTGAAAAAATGTTCACAAATTCAAATAATGTTCATGTTTTTTATAAAAAAAAGTTGTTGTTTTCAGAAAATGTTTGTGAATTTTAAAAGATGTTCCATTTCATATTTTGTTCACGTTTTTTCAAAAGTGTACATAATTTTTTAAAAATTGTTCATGTTTCCTAGAATATTCAGAAACTTCATACCTTGAAATCCCCTCGATTGAAAGTACTATAACAAAACGTAGATTGAATAACTCATGGGTCTTCTCTAGCGTACGATGACGTAACAAAACTCTTAAATGTCCTCGATCAATGAATGAAAAAATAGCAGATTGATTCCTTCACAAGCGGCGACACCGATAATCTAAATGTTCCTTTTTCGTGTGCACACGTGGTTTTGCTTGCACGGATAATTCTCAGTAACTTTAAATGCATACTATTTTATCTCCCGTTGCAACGCAAGGGCATATGTGCTGGTTACCAATAAAAACACGGCCCCATCCACCACTATGCATATATAGGATCATAAAAGGATCTATCAAGATCCACCTTTTCCAGGAGCTTGCATGTGGCATTGGGCATATGAATTTTTACATCAGTGGCACTTCAGAAGTCAAGAGTATACACCCAATACTGACTGCACAAGATACTATGAATTTCAGAGTGCATGTCATGTACAGAACATGGCACCACACAAAATTCAGAGTAAGAAAATGATCAGGGAACATGGTAGCACCTGGGTCGCATGCAGAAATTCAAAAAACAGCTGAATTAATAGGCAACACATAATTCAGAAATTCAGAGTAGGGTTGCACGCAGAATTAGAGAGGACGTGGTTATTCCAAGTTGTTAACTCCAATTAGCCTGCAGCCAGAAGAGGCAACGCAACCATGAGAGATTGGGAGGGGGCGTCATGGGTGACGGGCGAGGGGAGGGGTGGACGTGCAATGTTCACAGGGTCGTGGAGCGGTCAGGTCGAGCAGGTTGTACCTTGCCGTGTCTAGTGCGCAAACTGGGTAAGAGGAGTGCGTGAAGTGCGGCTCGCTGGCATCCATCTCTGTTCGTTGTCCTCGACCACGGGGATGCTTGGGCATAGGATAACAGATGCGGAGCCGGTCTGAGCGTGCCGCATGGTGCACGTGTTGAGGCCCAAGGTCCAGGCAGGCCATGTTCAGAAGCTCCTGCACTGACCGGCTGCCCCAATAACCGGTTGCCTCATGGACCCTGGCAACAAGGGAGCGCTCGGAGGAGGAGCCGTGTCTTGCGTACGAGCATCTTGTGGTGCGGGTAGCCCGTGAGGGAGGCCAGGAGGACCTTGAGCGGGTGAAGGTGACACGGTCGGACGTGGACATGGACGGTATCAAGGCAGCCTACAAAAGCACAGTTCAGCCCCAAACTGGACGACCCCATTGCCGGTAGCATGTACATACACTTCAAACAGGTGCTTACGTGTCGTGCGTGTACCTAGTAGGTAGTAGGTACAACACCACGGGCAAAGTTGGGAACTTCTCGAGATCTGGTTGTACCTCGCATCTGGCGCTGGCGTCTCCCTTGTCGAGATCGGCGGCGGTGAGCCCCAAGTCGACCATTGATGGCCTTGAGGATGCGTCCCCCGATATATATATGACATGCAAATTACACAAAGCATGTCATCAAATTCGTACGTGGAAGGAGCTTCTAATGATATAATCTTCACATTATACATCTCATATATTATTAATTTTATCAATAGTCAAAGGTAACCTTAAAAAATGTATTAGGCCCTATATATATGGAAGGAGAGAGTAATAGAGATGTAAAGATAAAGATGTAAAGATTGAAGTCTTTGTCCGGATTAGACATGCACCCACGACAAACAAGTTTTTTTCTCTGCTCGGGGCAGAAAGACCGGTTTTCCGAAAAATCTCAGAATTTTCATTTTTTTCATCCGAATTTTTCAAACAAAAATGGATTTCAATTTTTTTAATTTAACCCTGCGTATGCGCTAACTGCTTCCTAGTACGGTTGACAGCACACATCTTCTGAAGCAGAAGGGCGCAGGTTCGATTCTTGCCGAGTGCAGCACTGCAGCGCTTTTTTTTCATATTTCCTTTGAACCAGGCTTTAAAAAAATGTAATTCTCGTGAAACAGGGATGAATCCCACGACTCTCTCCTTCTAGCATGCACTTCCTACCACCAGGCCACTAAGCAAGTTCTCATACATTTTCTATTTGACCTTGATCACTTATTTAAATTCGAAACAATTTGATTTTTTCGGACGATATTTTACTTTTTCGGGGTTGACCGGAATTTCCAAAAACCGGCCTGTGGAAACCTCCCAAGGGCAAAGGCTGACATCTCCCTGAGTTGGAAGTCAGCTGATCGTAGGATGTCAATTAGTGGTTGGACTGCGCCCTGTTGCGCAATATGGACCTCCCAAACCCCATAAATGCATATTTAGAAAGGATAGCTCAAACTACAACTCTGAATTCTTTTGATTCACCATAGCTAACTCTTTATCATACAAAACAACATATATAAGAAAAAGCATTTCATTTTATTTTTTACCTTTTGACTTCACCACTCATCACAAAAAATATGGAGCTAACAACAAATGAAGCATCCTTAAGCACCTTGCCCCCAAAATCAGACGAAGCAAAACAGGAAAGTCCGTTTGTTGTTAAGCACGACGCTGATAGGCTCTCGTCCAATTTTCAACATTATATCGGTTGGTTTTTGGGAAGGTATGCAGGTTGCAGCAAAATCATCTTCTGCTGCTCTGATTCTTCAAACCTTGAGGCTGTGAAACATCTATGCAAGGTTGTTGTTAGAATACAACTTATATTAGGATTAAGACTCCTACTCGGTTTGTAATAAGGTTAGATCAGGTGCGACTTGGCTCTTATATATACTTTTTGTATCGGCAAAATATTGCATAAACAATTATTCAATACAATTCTACATGGTATCAGACTTGCGATCCTAGGGTATGGCTAATCCACCAGCCCCGCCACCGCCGCCGCCGCCCGGCTACTTCGAGCGGCGCGACGCCAAGGTCGCCGCGGCCACGGCCTCCTCCGCCTCTACCTCTACTTTAGCTCTACCCCCACCAATACCCCCTTCCATCTCCTTCACCGACACCATCTCCGATATTAGCCCCTACATCCCCGTAACCCTAGACCTTGCTACTCAGAACTACTACCATTGGCGTCACCTCTTCGACGTCCACCTTGGGCGATGCAATCTCCGCTCTCACGTTGTCGACGGCTCTCTTCCTCAACTTCATGATCTGCAATGGGTCAAGGATGATCTCGCCATTATTCAATGGATCTACATGCGAGTCTCCACAGAGATCTTCAATCTCATCCACTATGACGGTGCCTCCGCCGCCGATCTATGGGCGGCCCTTCGTCAGCTCTTCCAAGACAACGTCGACGCTCGCGCCAACAATCTCCACACCGAGATTCGGAATACGGTGCAAGGCGATCGCAGATGAACTCCACGAACTTGGTGATCAGATTGATGATCGCCAGCTCATCAACGTCCTCCTCGTCAGCCTCAGGGAGCAGTTCGAGAAGCGGGCCTCCTTCATCCCTATGATGCGTCTGCATCCCTCCTTCGCCGAGGTTCGCTCGATGCTCCAATGGGTCAATCGTGCCCTAACTACGAAGGACACCCGTCCTCAGGTCTTCACTGCTTCTCCTCGCCCGCTTGCGTCGACGCCGTCACCGCCACCTCCACCAACAGTACCTCCTCAACCATTCGGCTGGCGTCCAAGTCCCAACTACCGGGGCAAAAACCCTAGGCCGCGGCAGTTCCGAACGGCGCCCGCTCCTGCTCCCCCGGCTCCACCAACTGCACCACCACCGCCCCCGGCTTCATCAACTGCACCACCACCACCGCCCGGATGGCGCCCATCTCCTGATCCATGGACAGGGCTAGTCCAGGCGTGGCCTATGCCCTGGTCCGCCCCTACGCCATATGGTGCCTCGCCTGCCTATACCGGTGGCTGGCAGCCTGGTGCTCGCCCTCACACCGGCGCGCCCGTCCTCGCGCCCCGACAGACGGCCGCGTACCACGCTGCTCCCTACTACGCGCCACCGATCTACAACACCAGTCCTTATGCACCCTATGGTGCTCCATCGCCCCCTACATTCAGCAGTACAATGATGGTGCCTCTCTCTTTACGCCGATGCCGGCCCTACTGCCGACGCCACCACACCCGCAAGCTCCCATGACTACACCGCCTCTACTTCGACTCCGAGCTGGGACCAAGCTGCTTTTCTACAAGCCATGAACAACTTTGCTGCACAAGGGATCTCAGGTACGGATTGGATTTTCAATTCTGGTGCTTCTCGTCATATGTCTGCATCGAGTAATTTGCTTTCTTCTTGCACACCTTTGTCTTTTCCCTCTATTACTCTCGGTGATGGATCTTCTATTCCTATTTACTGTGTCGGTCAGGCTCAAATCCAATCCCCAACTAAGCCTTTGCTTCTTCGTGATGTTCTTGTAGCTCCTGCTCTTATTAAAAATTTGATTTCTGTTTGCCAAATCACCACTGATAGTCATGTTTCTGTTGAGTTTGACCCCTTCGGTTTGTCTGTGAAGGACTACCCGACCAAGGCCGAGATCGCTCGATTCAATAGCTCCGGTGATTTATATTCTCTCCATGGTGCTCCGGTCGCTGCTCCTCCAACATCTATGGTGGCCTTTGTTGATCTGTGGCACCAACGTCTCGGCCATCCCAATAAAAATGTGTTATCCACACTTCTTAGTGAATTTTCAATACCTTGTAATAGAGATTCTCATAATTCCTCTATGTGACAGTCATGTCAATTGGGCAAACATGTTCGCCTTCCCTTTAGTTCCTCTCAATCCTCTAGTACTTTCCCTTTTGAATTACTTCATTGTGATCTCTGGACATCTATCTGGTTTTAAGTATTATCTCGTGATTCTTGATGATTTTACTCATTATGTTTGGACTTTTCCTTTACGCAACAAATCCGACGTTCATAATATATTCCTTAACTTTCAGCGCTATGTCTCGGTCCACTTTTTCCTCCCTATAAGATTCATACAATGTGATAATGGTCGTGAATTTGACAACTTTAAAAACCGAAATTTCTTTCTACAATATGGAATTTTCTTGTGTTTCTACTGTCCTTATCCCTCCCCTCAAAACAGTAAAGCCGAGCGTTCTCTTCGTACTCTTAATGACATCATTCGCACTCTGCTTGTTCAATCTTCTATGCCTCCGAAGTCCAAGGTTAACCCACAAACTACTCCTTACTTCTCTTTATTTCTCTCTCATCCAAATTACTCCGACGTTCGCGTGTTCGGTTGTCTTTGTTTCCCAAACTCCTACTCCACTTCTCCTAACAAACTTTCCCCACGCTCTACCCCGTGTGTCCATCTAGGTTTTTCTGACGAGCACAAGGGTTATCGTTGTCTAGATCTTGTGAGTGGTCGTGTTCATGTGTCTCGTCATGTAACATTCGCTGAAAACATTTTTCCCTTTTTCGAGCGTCAACAATTACATCCCAACTCACCCACGCCGTCCACTAGTCCCTCTCGTCATAATCATCTTCCCTTCTTTCACCTGCCGACCTATCCAGCGAAACCAGCTGAATCCTCTATCGCGGTGGCGGATCCTGCCGCGACCACTTCTGTCATCACCTCTGTTCCGGCAGAGGAAAACCCATTACACTCTGTCGCGGCAGACCTCCTGTCGCCGCAGTCACCGCCATCTCCCGCGTCCGCTTCCTCCGCTGCGCCGGACGCGTCCACCACATCTTTCCCCACCCCTCTTGCTCATGCTATTCTTGTTCCAGCTCCTACTAACGATCATACCATGCGCACACGTGCCAAGTCCGGGTTTCGTTTACTTGCAAAAGATCGTCTCAATCTTCATGCATCTCTATCTCCTTTCTCTCTACCCAAATCTTACAAATCAGCTCTCCTAGATCCTAATTGGCCCGCAGCTATGAAAGATGAATATGACGCCCTCCAAAATTTAACCTAGATCGGAAGTTCTGCCGCCGCAAGCCTCTGTAGCCATGAGAAATCAATCTAGGCCCTCTCTGGCACCCTACCGGAGGGGGCCATCATCACCGGTGGCCATGGAGGAGGATCCCGGAGAGGCCATCATCGCCATGAAGGCCAAGGACCAGAGGAAGAACCTCTCCCCATCCAGGGGGGAGGCCATGGAGGAGGAAGCACAAGGGGGAGAACCTCTCCTCCTCTCTCTCGGTGGCGCTGGAGTGCCATCGGGAGGGGAATCATCGCCGCGGTGATCGTCTTCATCAACATCACCACCATCATCACCATCCTCATCTCTTTTACGTGGTCCAATCTCCCGCACCCCGCTGTAATCCCTACTTGAACATGGTGCTTTATGCCATATATTATGATCCAATGATGTGTTGCCATCCGATGATGTTTTGAGTAGATATCCTTTGTCTTTGGGTTGATTGATGATCTAGATTGGTACGAGTTGTATGTTTTATTTTGGTGCTGTCCTATGGTGCCCTCCGTGTTGCGCAAGTGTGAGGGATTCCCGCTGTAGGGTGTTGCAATAAGTTCATGATTCGCTTATAGTGGGTTGGTGAGTGACTGAAACACAAACCTGAGTAAGGGGGTTGTTGCGTATGGGAATAAAGAGGACTTGATGCTTTAATGCTATGGTTGGGTTTTACCTTAATGATCTTTAGTAGTTGCGGATGCTTGCTAGAGTTCCAATCATAAGTGCATATGATCCAAGTAGAGAAAGTATGTTAGCTTATGCCTCTCCCTCATATGAAATTGCAATGACGACTACCGGTCTTGTTAACATTTGCCTAGGACAATTCCGCACACCGATCCACCATTATTCCGCACTCGCTATTTATAATATTTAGTAATATACTCTAACTTTATGATAACAGCACCTACTTTTATATTTTAGCTCTCCGATATCATGCAAAGTTATCCTCTTCATACCCACAACGTAGTTTTATTTCTCGTTTCTAGTTGGAAGCAAACGTTCGGTATACGTAGAGTCGTATCAGTGGCAGAGAGGGCTTGAGATAATATTGATCTTACCTTTAGCTCCTTGTGGGTTCGATAGTCCATACTTATCACTTCCACCTTTGGAAATTGCTACGATGATTCCCTTCACTTGGGGATTATCAATGGCAACGTAGTGAACGTCTTCGCCGGCTTCCGCGGCGACGTGTTGCTCCGGGATCGACAGGTCGGGGCGAACGGCGGCCACCTCGCCAATGTCCATCGGAGAGGCCATGATAAACCTCTTCTTGGCCGAATGCTCGTCGGGCTCCCCGGGATACATGGTCGAGCTTAGGCTGCGACATTCTGGAGCAGGGGATATGGATCTGGCGGGGAGGTATACCGCAGGCCTCATCTAAAAACTCAGGGGAGTGGGGCAACGATATGGGAATCGCTGGATAACCTGAACTTTATTATCTAAGCTAGGAGGAACGGGCAGAGCGGCAGGGTTGGCGGCGGCGGCGGCGGCCGCGAGCTAGGGTTTGAAGGGGGTGTTGGGAATCGTAGCATAATTTTTAAAATTTTCCTACGCTCACCAAGATGCATCTATGGAGTCTACTAGCAACGAGGGAAGGGAGTGCATCTACATACCGTTGTAGATCGCGAGCGGAAGCGTTCCAATGAACGTGGATGACGGAGTCGTACTCGCCGTGATCCAAATCACCGATGACCGAGTGCCGAACGTACGGCACCTCCGCGTTCAACACACGTACGGTGCAGCGACGTCTCCTCCTTTCTTGATCCAGCAAGGGGGGAGGAGAGGTTGATGGAGATCCAACAGCACGACGGCGTGGTGGTGGATGTAGCGGCTCTCCGGTAGGGCTTCGCCGAGCTTCTGCGCGAGAGAGAGAGAGATGTTTCAGGGGAGGAGGGAGGCGCCAAAGGCTGTGGTTTGCTGCCCTCCCTCCCCCCCCCTTTATATAGGCCCCCAAGGGGGGTGCGCAGCCCTTGGAGATGGGATCTCCAAGGGGGGGCGGCGGCCAAGGGGGGAAGGGGTTGCCTTGCCCCCCAAGGCAAGGGGGAACTCCCCCCCTAGGGTTCACAACCCTAGGCGCATGGGGGGGGGAGGCCCAAAGTGGCGCCCCAGCCCATCAGGGGCTGGTTCCCCTCCACTTTCAGCCCACGGGGCCCTCCGGGACAGGTGGCCCCACCCGGTGGACCCCCGGGACCCTTCCGGTGGTCCCGGTACAATACCGATAACCCCCAAAACTTTCCCGGTGGCCAAAACTGGACTTCCTATATATAATTCTTCACCTACGGACCATTCCGGAACCTCTCGTGATGTCCGGGATCTCATCCGGGACTCCGAACAACTTTCGGGTTTCCGCATACATATATCTCTACAACCCTAGCGTCACCGGACCTTAAGTGTGTAGACCCTACGGGTTCGGGAGACACGCAGACATGACCGAGACGCCTCTCCGGTCAATAACCAATAGCGGGATCTGGATACCCATGTTGGCTCCCACATGTTCCACGATGATATCATCGGGTGAACCACGGTGTCGAGGATTCAATCAATCCGTATGCAATTCCCTTTGTCAATCGGTATGTTACTTGCCCGAGATTCGATCGTCGGTATCCCAATACCTTGTTCAATCTCGTTACCGGCAAGTCTCTTTACTCGTACCGCAATGCATGATCCCGTGACCAACGCCTTGGTCACATTGAGCTCATTATGATGATGCATTACCGAGTGGGCCCAGAGATACCTCTCCGTTTACACGGAGTGACAAATCCCAGTCTCGATCCGTGCCAACCCAACAGACACTTTCGGAGATACCCGTAATGCACCTTTATAGTCACCCAGTTACGTTGTGACGTTTGGCACACCCAAAGCACTCCTACGGTATCCGGGAGTTGCACGATCTCA
This sequence comes from Triticum aestivum, assembly GCF_018294505.1. Taxonomy (NCBI): domain Eukaryota; kingdom Viridiplantae; phylum Streptophyta; class Magnoliopsida; order Poales; family Poaceae; genus Triticum; species Triticum aestivum. Next base: position 47,452,631 of record NC_057814.1, on the reverse strand, counting down.
TGGTCTAAGGAAAAGATACTTGACATTGGAAAAGCTCTAGCAAACGAAACTACACGATCTTTTATGCTATGCTTAGGTTGGGTCTTGTCCATCACATCATTCTCCTAATGATGTGATCCCGTTATCAGTGACATCCTATGTCCATAGTCAGGAAACCATGACTATCTGTTGATCAACGAGCTAGTCAACTAGAGGCTTACTAGGGACAGGTTGTGGTCTATGTATTCACACATGTATTACGATTTCCAGACAATACAATTATAGCATGAATAAAAGACTATTATCATGAACACAGAAATATAATAATAACCATTTATTATTGCCTCTAGGGCATATTTCCAACAGTCTCCCACTTGCACTAGAGTCAATAATCTAGTTACATTGTGATGAATCGAACACCCATTGCGTCCTGGTGTTGATCATGTTTTGCCCTAGGGAGAGGTTTAGTCAACGGATCTGCTACATTCAGGTCCGTGTGTACTTTACAAATATCTATGTCTCCATTTTGAACACTTTCACGAATGGAGTTGAAGCGACGCTTGATATGCCTGGTCTTCCTGTGAAACCTGGGCTCCTTCGCAAGGGCAATAGCTCCAGTGTTGTCACAGAAGAGAGTCATTGGGCCCGACGCATTGGGAATCACCCCTAGGTCGGTAATGAACTCCTTCATCCAGACTGCTTCCTGTGCTGCCTCCGAGGCTGCCATGTATTCCGCTTCACATGTAGATCCCGCCACGACGCTTTGCTTGCAACTGCACCAGCTTACTGCTCCTCTATTCAAAATATACACGTATCCGGTCTGTGACTTCGAGTCATCCGGATCTGTGTCGAAGCTAGCGTCGACGTAACCCTTTACGACGAGCTCTTCGTCACCTCCATAAACGAGAAACATATCCTTAGTCCTCTTTAGGTACTTCAGGATATTCTTGACCGCTGTCCAGTGTTCCTTGCCGGGATTACTTTGGTACCTTCCTACCAAACTTACGGCAAGGTTTACATCAGGTCTGGTACACAGCATGGCATACATAATAGACCCTATGGCCGAGGCATAGGGGATGACACTCATCTCTTCTATATCTTCTGCCGTGGTCGGGCATTGAGCCGTGCTCAATTGCACACCTTGCAATACAGGCAAGAACCCCTTCTTGGACTGATCCATACTGAACTTCTTCAATATCTTGTCAAGGTATGTACTCTGTGAAAGACCAATGAGGCGTCTTGATCTATCTCTATAGATCTTGATGCCTAATATGTAAGCAGCTTCTCCAAGGTCCTTCATTGAAAAACACTTATTCAAATAGGCCTTTATACTTTCCAAGAATTCTATATTATTTCCCATCAATAATATGTCATCCACATATAATATGAGAAATGCTACAGAGCTCCCACTCACTTTCTTGTAAACACAGGCTTCTCCATAAGTCTGTGTAAACCCAAACGCTTTGATCATCTCATCAAAGTGAATGTTCCAACTCCGAGATGCTTGCACCAGCCCATAGATTGAGCGCTGGAGCTTGCATACTTTGTTAGCATTCTTAGGATCGACAAAACCTTCCGGCTGCATCATATACAACTCTTCCTTAAGGAAGCCGTTAAGGAATGCCGTTTTGACGTCCATCTGCCATATCTCATAATCATAGTATGCGGCAATTGCTAACATGATTCGGACGGACTTCAGCTTCGCTACGGGTGAGAAAGTCTCATCGTAGTCAACCCCTTGAACTTGTCGATAACCCTTAGCGACAAGTCGAGCTTTGTAGATGGTCACATTACCATCTGCGTCCGTCTTCTTCTTAAAGATCCATTTGTTTTCTATGGCTCGCCGCTCATCGGGCAAGTCAGTCAAAGTCCATACTTTGTTTTCATACATGGATTCTATCTCGGATTTCACGGCTTCTAGCCATTTGTCGGAATCCGGGCCCGCCATCGCTTCTTCATAGTTCGAAGGTTCACCGTTGTCTAACAACATGATTTCCAGGACAGGGTTGCCGTACCACTCTGGTGCGGAACGTGTCCTTGTGGACCTGCGAAGTTCAGTAACTTGATCTGAAGCTTCATGATCATCATCATTAACTTCCTCCCAGTCGGTGTAGGCACCACAGGAACATTTTCCCGCGCTGCGCTACTTTCCGGTTCGGAAGGGGTGACTATCACCTCATCAAGTTCCACTTTCCTCCCACTCAATTCTTTCGAGAGAAACTCCTTCTCTAGAAAGGACCCGTTCTTGGCAACGAAGATCTTGCCTTCGGATCTGAGGTAGAAGGTATACCCAATAGTTTCCTTAGGGTATCCTATGAAGACGCATTTTTCCGATTTGGGTTCGAGCTTTTCAGGTTGAAGTTTCTTGACATAAGCATCGCATCCCCAAACTTTTAGAAACGACAGCTTAGGTTTCTTCCCAAACCATAATTCATTCGGTGTCGTCTCAACGGATTTAGACGGTGCCCTATTTAAAGTGAATGCGGCAGTCTCTAAAGCATAACCCCAAAATGAGAGCGGTAAATCGGTAAGAGACATCATAGATCGCACCATATCCAATAGAGTGCGATTACGACGTTCGGAACACCATTTCTCTGAGGTGTTCCAGGCGGCGTGAGTTGTGAAACTATTCCACATTTCCTTAAGTGTGTACCAAATTCGTGACTTAAATATTCTCCATCACGATCTGATCGTAAGAATTTTATTTTCCTGTCACGTTGATTCTCGACTTCACTCTGAAATTCCTTGAACTTTTCAAAGGTTTCAGACTTGTGTTTCATTAGGTAGACATACCCATATCTACTTAAATCATCAGTGAGAGTGAGAACATAACGATATCCTCCGCGAGCCTCAACACTCATTGGACCGCACACATCGGTATGTATGATTTCCAATAAGTTGGTTGCTCGCTCCATTGTTCCGGAGAACGGAGTCTTGGTCATCTTACCCATGAGGCATGGTTCGCACGTGTCAAATGATTCGTAATCAAGAGACTCCAAAAGTCCATCTGCATGGAGCTTCTTCATGCGCTTGACACCAATGTGACCAAGGCGGCAGTGCCACAAGTATGTGGGACTATCGTTATCAACTTTACATCTTTTGGTATTCACACTATGAACATGTGTAGCATCACGTTCGAGATTCATCAAAAATAAACCATTGACCAGCGGGGCATGACCATAAAACATATCTCTCAAATAAATAGAACAACCATTATTCTCAGATTTAAATGAGTAGCCATCTCGAATTAAACGAGATCCAGATACAATGTTCATGCTCAAAGCTGGCACTAAATAACAATTATTGAGGTTTATAACTAATCCCGTGGGTAGATGCAGAGGTAGCGTGCCGACGGCGATCACATCGACCTTGGAACCATTCCCGACGCGCATCGTCACCTCGTCTTTTGCCAGTCTCCGTTTATTCCGTAGTTCTTGATTTGAGTTACAAATATGAGCAACCGCACCGGTATCAAATACCCAGGAGCTACTACGAGTACTGGTAAGGTACACATCAATTACTTGTATATCACATATACCTTGGGTGTTGCCGGCCTTCTTCTTGTCCGCTAAATATTTGGGGCAGTTCCGCTTCCAGTGACCACTTCCCTTGCAATAAAAGCACTCAGTCTCGGGCTTGGGTCCATTCTTTGACTTCTTCCCGGTAACTGGCTTACCGGGCGCGGCAACTCCCTTGCCGTCCTTCTTGAAGTTCTTCTTACCCTTGCCCTTCTTGAACTTAGTGGTTTTATTCACCATCAACACTTGATGTTCTTTTCTGATCTCCCCTTCCGCTGATTTTAGCATTGAATACACCTCGGGAATGGTCTTTTCCATCCCCTGCATATTGTAGTTCATCACAAAGCTCTTGTAGCTTGGTGGAAGCGACTGGAGGATTCTGTCAATGACCGCGTCATCCGGGAGATTAACTCCCAGCTGAGACAAGTGGTTGTGCAACCCAGACATTCTGAGTATGTGCTCACTAACAGAACTGTTCTCCTCCATTTTACAGCTGAAGAACTTGTCGGAGACATCATATCTCTCGACCCGGGCATGAGCTTGAAAAACCAGTTTCAGCTCCTCGAACATCTCGTATGCTCCATGTTTCTCAAAACGTTTTTGGAGACCCGGTTCTAAGCTGTAAAGCATGCCGCACTGAACGAGGGAGTAATCATCAGCACGCTGCTGCCAAGCGTTCATAACGTCTTGGTTCTCAGGGATTGGTGCTTCACCTAGCGGTGCTTCTAAGACATAATCTTTCTTGGCAACTATGAGGATGAGCCTCAGGTTCCGGACCCAGTCCGTATAGTTGCTGCCATCATCTTTCAGCTTGGTTTTCTCTAGGAACGCGTTGAAATTGAGGACAACGTGGGCCATTTGATCTACAATACATAGTGTAAAGATTTTTAGACTAAGTTCATGATAATTAAGTTCATATAATCAAATTATTTAATGAACTCCCACTCAGACAGACATCCCTCTAGTCATCTAAGTGAAACATGATCCGAGCTCAACTAGGCCGTGTCCGATCATCACGTGAGACGGACTAGTCAAGATCGGTGAACATCTCCATGTTGATCGTATCTTCTATACGACTCATGCTCGACCTTTCGGTCCTCCGTGTTCCGAGGCCATGTCTGTACATGCTAGGCTCGTCAAGTCAACCTAAGTGTATTGCGTGTGTTCCGAGTCCATGTCTGTACATGCTAGGCTCGTCAACACCCGTTGTATGCGAACGTAAGAATCTATCAGACCCGATCATCACGTGGTGCTTCAAAACGACGAACCTTCGCAACGGTGCACAGTTAGGGTGAACACTTTCTTGAAATTATTATAAGGGATCATCCTACTTGCTACCGTCGTTCTAAGCAAATAAGATGCAAAAACATGATAAACATCACATGCAATCAAATAGTGACATGATATGGCCAATATCATCATGCTCCTTTGATCTCCATCTTCGGGGCACCATGATCATCTTCGTCACCGGCATGACACCATGATCTCCATCATCATGATCTCCATCATTGTGTCTTCATGAAGTAGTCACGCCAACGATTACTTCTACTTCTATGGCTAACCGTTTAGCAACAAAGTAAAGTAAATTACATGGCGTTATTCAATGACACGCAGGTCATGCAAAATAATAAAGACAACTCCTATGGCTCCTGCCGGTTGTCATACTCATCGACATGCAAGTCGTGATTCCTATTACAAGAATATGATCAATCTCATACATCACATATATCATTCATCACATCTTCTGGCCATATCATATCACATATATCACTTGCTGCAAAAACAAGTTAGACGTCCTCTAATTGTTGTTGCAAGTTTTTACGTGGTTTGTAGGTTTCTAGCAAGAACGATTTCTTACCTACGTATGACCACAACGTGATTTTCCAATTTCTATTTACCCTTCATAAGGACCCTTTTCATCGAATCCGTTCCGACTAAAGTAGGAGAGACAGACACCCGCTAGCCACCTTATGCAACTAGTGCATGTCAGTCGGTGGAACCTGTCTCACGTAAGCGTACGTGTAAGGTCGGTCCGGGCCGCTTCATCCTACAATGCCGCCGAAACAAGAAACGACTAGTAGCGGCAAGAAGAATTGGCAACATCAACGCCCACAACTTCTTTGTGTTCTACTCGTGCATAGTAACTACGCATAGGCCTGGCTCATGATGCCACTGTTGGGAATCGTAGCATAATTTTTAAAATTTTCCTACGCTCACCAAGATGCATCTATGGAGTCTACTAGCAACGAGGGAAGGGAGTGCATCTACATACCGTTGTAGACCGCGAGCGGAAGCGTTCCAATGAACGTGGATGACGGAGTCGTACTCGCCGTGATCCAAATCACCGATGACCGAGTGCCGAACGTACGGCACCTCCGCGTTCAACACACGTACGATGCAGCGACGTCTCCTCCTTTCTTGATCCAGCAAGGGGGGAGGAGAGGTTGATGGAGATCCAACAGCACGACGGCGTGGTGGTGGATGTAGCGGCTCTCCGGCACGGCTTCGCCGAGCTTCTACGCGAGAGAGAGAGATGTTTCAGGGGAGGAGGGAGGCGCCAAAGGCTGTGTGTAGGAGATATGCCCTAGAGGCAATAATAAATGATATTATTTATCTTCGAGTTCATAATTATGTTTATGTTCCATGCTATAACTGCTATGGTTCTCGAGTCTGCAATAACCACGAGGCTCAGAGGAAGACTCATATGCACGTGTGGAATAATAAACGGTAAAATGTATTCCTAGTCTGGCCTCTAAGACTAGCTCAAGTGTTGCATGATGGTTATGTTTTCCTGATCATGGGCATGTCTATGTCAGCAACCTTGAGGGCATAATGTTAAGAGAACATTTGTGTTGAATCGACCCGGCATGATGTTATGCTATGAGATTCATTCGTCACAAGTTTATTGGTACATAACACAGAGATGGTTAACGTTTGCATGATTCCTTAGACCATGAGAGTATCGAGTTTCTTCATGCTTGCTTCATGAACTTTGGGGTTTGTTAAACGTCATCCGTAAATGGGTGGCTATTACGGCGGCTTACGGGTTCATGGAAAAGTGTGTCAAGTAACTTGATAGCTCAAGATTGGGATTTGCTCCTCCGACGATGGAGAGATATCTCTGGGCCCTCTCGGTGTTACGGTATCCATCATCGTCTGGCCAGACACTTTGTGATTTGATCACGGGGATGCCGGAACACGATAACGAGAAAAGAGAACAATACCGGTAACGAGGTAACTAGCATAGTGGACAAGTTGTTGATCCACGGGAATGCCAACATGTCTCACCTCGGGTATTTGTAACATATCGCGAAGCAACAGGAATAGCACACGGCAACTGGAGGTTCACTCGAATATTTATTCGTGTGGGTATAGGGGTCAATATGGGTGTCCACGGCTTCCGATGTTGATCATTGATCGGAAGGGGTTCCGGGTCATGTCTATACTTCACCGAACCTATAGGGTCACACGCTTAAGGGTCATCTATCTGCTGAATACTAGACAGGGAGTCTGAGAGAAAATCACCGAAAAAGTTTCGGACACCGAAAAGTTTCGGACAGCGGAATCGTACCGCAGAGAGAGGTCATCGGATAAGTTTCGATGATACCGAAAAGTTGTTTCGGGATACACCATTAAGTCAAATTGGTTTCGGCACATGCCTGATAATTCTTGGAGGATGCCAGAATCATTCTGGAAGCTTTTTGGAATTTTCTGAGATAAAAACCGGAAATGTTCCGGAGCTGCCGGAGCCACTTCAGATGCGTTTCGCAGATGAAAATCACTAAAACCGGAATTGTTTCGGAACGCGTTGAAAATCATTTTAGTGGGTACTGGAAATGTTCTTAGCCCACATAAATATTTTCAGTTCGATCAGACGCTGAAAAATGTCGTCGTGAATAGTGAAAATCAGCTTTATGGTTACTTTATGGAAAGCCACCTTTTGGGGCTTTGCTCCAAAAGATCTTGGGGATGACATGGATGGATAGGAGCCATTTTTTGGGCCCCTCATGGGGGTGTGGCCGGCCACATGGGGTATCCCCCCTTGGGGACCCTCTTGTTCCTTGGTTTCACTCCTAGGTCCTTGTGGAAGGACTTCATTCATGTGCATTTTGGGTTTTTTGTGAAACTACCCTACCCCCTTGGGATTTCCTATAAATAGAGGTGGAGGGGCAGCCCTCCACACTCATCCCTTGCTCTCATACACATGCCATGCATTATCTGGCTTCTTCTCTCCCTCCCACGAAAAGAGTTTCGTAGAGCCGTAAGGCTGTCTGGGTTCCGGCAGGAACTAGTTCTGGACGGCGAAGCCCTGCCGGATAGATGACACCGTATGTGTGCAACTCTGTAGAGAGATCGTAGTTTCGGTCTTAGTTCGTGAGTGCCTCCCGAAGGGCTGTCCGTGTGACCGTCCGAGTTTCGAAGGTCCTCCCGAAGGGCTGTCCGAGTGACCGTTCGAGTTTCGAAGGTCCTCCCGAAGGGCTGTCCGCGACACCGTCCGGGGGGCTGTTCGACCGCCTCCTGGAGGGCTGTCTGAGGAGCAGATGAGGGTATACATCCTCGCGGTTGGGAGGTTGTAAATCCTAGCTGCGGGGATCTGCACCGCCGATCGTCATCGACTCTACTTCCCGCTGCGCTACGAGTCGGTAACGAAAAAGATCAAACCATGTATGCAGTCTCCATAGTGGTCCTGGGCTGGTGCGTAGGTCGGAAAATTTTTGTTTTCTGCTGCGTTCCCCTACAGTGGCATCAAGAGCCGTGCTATGCGTCGATGCAGGTTTCGATCTAGAATACATGGAGATGTATGGGTATTGCATAATATAATTAGGTAGTAGATGAGATCTATTGCTGAAAATTATTTATGCGAGTGACAGATGAAATCTGTTACCCGAGGTTCTTGTTGCTTCCCTAGAATTTGCGTTTGCTCAATCTCGAGACAGCATGGTGGAATTTGACAAAGTTCTGGCAATCCGTGATCCTGATTGATCATGGAAGTGCTATCAGTTCTTTGGGTTCTGCCGTAGTCAAAAGAAAGATGAAATTCGCAGATGAAAGGGCATTGCAGATATGATCTGCACGGGGGTCATGCGTATGACGAAGTTTAGTATGGGGCTCGAGATTTAATTATCCCGTGTTTCATACACCCCGAGATGTTAATCTAGCAACCTGAATAATCATACTTGATGATAAAACGTTGGTACCTGCGGTTTAAGTCAAAACCTTAGAAGCCACGTAAAATAAAATTTTGCATAAACCTATTAGAGGCGTCTAACTTGGTTTTGCAGGATGTGCATGTGATGTGGTATAGCAGTGCTCATACTAATTCGATTATGTATGAGATGACTATATGATGTAATTTGATTAACATGACCTGCGTGTCATGATTCGGCATGATGGCTGGAGCCATATGATTGCATTTTAATGACCTGCGTGTCAACCTTGTTGTAATGCATTATTTTGTTAGCTATAGAGATAGCAATATTATCTGGTGCATCGACAAGGTGGTGGCAATCTTCGTGAAGGTGACCACCGACGCGAATGCCGAAGACGAAGAAATGAAATACTTCTCCGTCAGAAAGGGCTATACCATATCATGCTATTATGAATTGCCTGAGATGTTTATCCCTTATGATGCACCCTTCTTGATTGCGCCGTAGTCGCTTTTATTAGGGTGATCTCTCACTTAAAATATCAAGTAGTTAGTGTTCTCCCAAGTGTAGCACCGTCACGGCACCTATCTTTTCGGGGTGCGCCATGGATGCATGGGTACGAACGATTAGAGAAGTGTGAGGCGGGTGAGGTCAGACCTCGCAGCAAGATCACTTGGTTGTCTTGACGTTCATGGCAGGATCGTCCTGAGCTCGGAACACACGCATCGAAAGATGAGCAAGAGTCACATAGAGATGTGATCGGCAAGTTGGCCTACCGATTAAAATTCCCGTTATGAGATGATGATTCTATGGCGATGAATTGAAGTCTGGATCTTGTATCACTCAAAATTAATTGTGAGAGATATTGATTTGAGTGGGAGCGCACTGTTGAATTAACATGTTTAATTCTCAGTGCAATTAATTATGAACACTGTCTAAGTGTTTCTTGCAAAATAGTTGTAGAATAATGGTTCGCGTTTCCACCTTCCCTATTAAAATTGAATAACTGTTAAATATCTGGTTAAAACTTTACGATTGGTAACGTAATATGAGGATTGTCCTCAAAAGTGCCGAGAAGGACTTTGTCCTATCGCATGCTTTCCGTATCCTCCCGCTAAAGCTATGGATCATGTGACTCTCGTCCTTCGATCCAAAAGCTATAATTCCTGTTTCAGTCAAGTGCAATATGTTTGCTTCCATGAAACCCAAACTTCGAAAGTTGGGATAGTTATATGATATTCATGGAACTGAAATTATTTTCAGATACAAACAAAGCAATGTTTGTTTGCAAGTATTAGTAAAAGTGTTTACTATGCATTTGACTGTTGGGAAAGGGATCCAGAAGAACGCCTGTCATATAATGAAAGGTGAATAAAACAACAACTTAAAGAGAAAGGAAGTGTCCAAAGGGTGTTAGTATGACTTACACGCCTAGGAAGTCCGGGGCTAACGCCACTCTTAAGTAGGGTGCTTCTTTTGCGAGTAGGAGAAATACTAAAAGTTAAACTGTTAGAAGTAAAAAGGCAGAAAGAAAGATGACTGGAATATCCAGCTCATGTATGAATGTCATACAAGTTTTTGTTGTATAGTAGGCTGGTCAAAGATATAGTTCCTGGGAATTATGGTTAAACATGTTAATCACTAATTCTTGGGTATTGTGAGTTAATCACAAAGATACCCGCTCGATTGCATTCAATTGCGAATCACTGTAAGAGCTACTGTGGCCTAAAAGGACTAGCCAGAAATGAGGTTAAGGTATACACAGGGAACATAGTAAATGTTACTATACCTTCCATCGGTGTATTGCCGTCTGTATTTATTTTCATAATTCATTTAGAGTTTTACAAACTCTAGCCCATTGCATAAGGTATCTTGCAAGAAGGTTGTTCATAAGAGAACCTTTTATGTTCGATGTTATGAATAACACAAGGGCCATACTTTCATTATGAATGAGATGTATGTTATGAATATTGATAATAATACAATACCTCTGGGTTTACTTTCATAATTCATTTTAGAGTTTCATACACTCTAGCCCATTGCACAATGTTAAAAACAACAGTTGTTGTTAAGTATTATGAATAACATGAAGGGCCATGCTTCCATCCATGATGGGACGTATGTTATGAATATTGAGGGCAATATGATACATCCATAACACTGACGCTAAATGTCGCAAGACTAAAAGAATACCACACAAGTGTGGCACTACATTTGGTCACATTGGAGAAACCCGCATGGAAAATTCCATTATGATGGATTTTGAACTCTTTTTGATTTTGAATCATCTGACACTTGCAACTTTCCTCTGAAATGTGAAGTGACTAAAATACCGTTCATAGGCAATAAGGAACGAACAACAAACTTATTAGTGATCATACATTTGATGTGTGTAGTCCGATAAGTGTTGTTAGTGGTGGATTTATTTATCTTCAGAAATGACTCAAGTAGATATATGGATATTTACTTGATGAGACGGAAGTCTGGATCTTTTGAAATCATTCGAAAGGTTTTCAAAAATGAAGTAGAAGTTATTGTAACAAGAAAATTATGTTTCTGCAATTTGATTGCACAAAGGAATATTTGAGTTACATGTTTAGCGAATGTCTGATGAGTTGTGAAAGGGGTTTCATAACTTGCACCTCCCGGAACACCACTGCAAGTGAAAAGTCCGTGGAGATGTAATCTAACCATTTATGACATGGTAAGGTCAAAGATGACATAAATAAATTTGCCATTATCCTTTTTAAAGTGATGCTTTAGAGACTGCGGCTTTTACACTGAAAAGAGCTACATCGGGTCTGTTGAAATGAAGCCATGGTATGGTACGCCCAACCATGTTATATCTTTTCTTAACATTTGGAATATGGGGCTTGTGTAAAAGGTTACAAACCTATTCCAAATCAGACAAGTGCTACTTTGTAGGTTATACCAAAATGTTGGGTATTCCTCCCTCACTATACCGAGGCAAATAGTTTTGCCGCGAAATGGTGTGCTTTTAAAGAGAATGGTTCTTTCAAAAAGGTGAGTGGGAGAATAGTGCAACTCGACGAGATAAACAGTATCTAAGTCATCAGATCAAAGGAAAGAGACCTTGGAAGTAATTCCAGAGTTTCCTACTGCGACTGATACGGAAGTCTCTACAATAAAATGTATGAACTTCGGTCGAACTTGCAGCTGAACCACGTAGGCAAGGCTCGTGCAAACCTCTCAGGTGCGCAAACGAGATATTGTTGTTAGACAACATTATACCTACGATACACAAGGAAGCGTTGATGGGCCCTGACTCCGGAATTGGCTAAATGCCAATACAACCCAAGTTAGTTTCCATATAAGTGATTCAAGATTAAAACCTTGATACACCTTTCGGAAGACTTAGAGTCTAAAGAATATTTATGGAACTTAAAACTGATATGGATAAAAAAAATTATCCATAAAGCTCGACTTGTTGAAATAACAAGTTCAAGAGTTGACTACGATGAGGTTGTTTTCATCGTAGCGATGCTTAAAGTCGGTTCGGGTTGAACTAGCAATTAATACATATTTCAATCATGAGATATGAAACATGGATGATAAAAGGATTTCCATCTGATGGAAATGAAAGCTAGGACTTGTATATGATACAGTCCAAAGTAATTTGTCGATCTAGATGATGCTAGTAGGTATGCAAACTTCAGAGTTCCAGCAATGGACAGAAGAGAGCAAAATGGAGTTGGAATCTTCGTGTTTTGATGAAATGGTCAAAGGGGTTTTGACTTCATCAATGGGTAACGAAGATGCTTGTAATTCAAGAAAGTAAGTGGGAGCATAATAATATTTCTAAAAACCTTATGTGCTTGGCACATTAGTAATTGGAAATAAATTTCTTGACACGAATTAGGACTTCATTTGAAAATAGTTTTTCGATGAAGTGCTTAGGCTAAATAGCCTCAATATTAGGCATGATGATCTATGGAGATAGATTTACCTAATGGGGCTAAGCAATGAATACATATTGACAAGATGCTAAAACCTTTTAGCATTTAAAACGCCAAGGAGTGATTCTTGCCAAAGTCACATGGAAGGAGTTTTTGCAAGACTCGGTGTCCCAAAACACTGATGAGTAAAATACATGATGCAGATTCCACACACTTTTGTGTTTGGATTAATCATGTATTCCATGGTATGTAAAACAACCAGATATGTCCGATACTCCCAAGGTGTTGCGAGTATGGATACTAAAGTGATCAAAGTACTGATCGTGGGACAACAGTGAAAGATGTCATTGAGTACTAGAGTAAGTACTGATGATATGTTTTCTTGCAAGCGGAGATCATGAAGAGTTCGTTGTAAAATGTTACATCGATAGTCTTCATCTTTTCACCGTGCGATTTTCGATTTAAGTTAAGGGTTTTGTGTAACACACAATGTGGTGGCACAGTTAGTTGGAATTTGTTCAAACTAGTTACTGTGGCGAATTCTATAACAAGGGCTAAGTATGTTGACGCTTTAGAAGCGACAAAGAAGATGTTGAATCATATAGTTCATTCATGAACTTCGTATAGTTCCAAGATGGCTTTTGACAATGGGACACTACTGCAGGTAGTTGCTCCATAACTCAGTCTGAGGAATCGAGGTTCGACCTGTGATTCACATACATACAAAGCCAAGTCCACAAAAAATATGAATTTTGTGAAAACGTGAAAACGCGAGGACATGCAAAGATACACACGGAACTGAAGTCGTCGGATCCGTTGGACATCAGGCTATACCACAAGCGAAGCATATTTACACCGGTGTGCCACAGGTGTAAAGTGCATTAGCATTAACTAGATTATTGACTCTAGTGCAAGTGGGAGTCTGTAGGAGATATGCCCTAGAGGCAATAATAAATGATATTATTTATCTTCGAGTTCATAATTATGTTTATGTTCCATGCTATAACTGCTATGGTTCTCGAGTCTGCAATAACCACGAGGCTCAGAGGAAGACTCATATGCACGTGTGGAATAATAAACGGTAAAATGTATTCCTAGTCTGGCCTCTAAGACTAGCTCAAGTGTTGCATGATGGTTATGTTTTCCTGATCATGGGCATGTCTATGTCAGCAACCTTGAGGGCATAATGTTAAGAGAACATTTGTGTTGAATCGACCCGGCATGATGTTATGCTATGAGATTCATTCGTCACAAGTTTATTGGTACATAACAAAGAGATGGTTAACGTTTGCATGATTCCTTAGACCATGAGAGTATCGAGTTTCTTCATGCTTGCTTCATAAACTTTGGGGTTTTGTTAAACGTCATCCGTAAATGGGTGGCTATTACGGCGGCTTACGGGTTCATGGAAAAGTGTGTCAAGTAACTTGATAGCTCAAGATTGGGATTTGCTCCTCCGACGATGGAGAGATATCTCTGGGCCCTCTCGGTGTTACGGTATCCATCATCGTCTGGCCAGACACTTTGTGATTTGATCACGGGGATGCCGGAACACGATAACGAGAAAAGAGAACAATACCGGTAACGAGGTAACTAGCATAGTGGACAAGTTGTTGATCCACGGGAATGCCAACATGTCTCACCTCGGGTATTTGTAACATATCGCGAAGCAACAGGAATAGCACACGGCAACTGGAGGTTCACTCGAATATTTATTCGTGTGGGTATAGGGGTCAATATGTGTGTCCACGGCTTCGATGTTGATCATTGATCGGAAGGGGTTCCGGGTCATGTCTATACTTCACCGAACCTATAGGGTCACACGCTTAAGGGTCATCTATCTGCTGAATACTAGACAGGGAGTCTGAGAGAAAATCACCGAAAAAGTTTCGGACACCGAAAAGTTTCGGACAGCGGAATCGTACCGCAGAGAGAGGTCATCGGATAAGTTTCGATGATACCGAAAAGTTGTTTCGGGATACACCATTAAGTCAAATTGGTTTCGGCACATGCCTGATAATTCTTGGAGGATGCCAGAATCATTCTGGAAGCTTTTTGGAATTTTCTGAGATAAAAACCGGAAATGTTCCGGAGCTGCCGGAGCCACTTCAGATGCGTTTCGCAGATGAAAATCACTAAAACCGGAATTGTTTCGGAATGCGTTGAAAATCATTTTAGTGGGTACTGGAAATGTTCTTAGCCCACATAAATATTTTCAGTTCGATCAGACGCTGAAAAATGTCGTCGTGAATAGTGAAAATCAGCTTTATGGTTACTTTATGGAAAGCCACCTTTTGGGGCTTTGCTCCAAAAGATCTTGGGGATGACATGGATGGATAGGAGCCATTTTTTGGGCCCCTCATGGGGGTGTGGCCGGCCACATGGGGTATCCCCCCTTGGGGACCCTCTTGTTCCTTGGTTTCACTCCTAGGCCCTCGTGGAAGGACTTCATTCATGTGCATTTTGGGTTTTTTGTGAAACTACCCTACCCCCTTGGGATTTCCTATAAATAGAGGTGGAGGGGCAGCCCTCCACACTCATCCCTTGCTCTCATACACATGCCATGCATTATCTGGCTTCTTCTCTCCCTCCCACGAAAAGAGTTTCGTAGGGCCGTAAGGCTGTCTGGGTTCCGGCAGGAACTAGTTCTGGACGGCGAAGCCCTGCCGGATAGATGACACCGTATGTGTGCAACTCTGTAGAGAGATCGTAGTTTCGGTCTTAGTTCGTGAGTGCCTCCCGAAGGGCTGTCCGCGTGACCGTCCGAGTTTCGAAGGTCCTCCCGAAGGGCTGTCCGAGTGACCGTTCGAGTTTCGAAGGTCCTCCCGAAGGGCTGTCCGCGACACCGTCCGGGGGGCTGTTCGACCGCCTCCTGGAGGGCTGTCTGAGGAGCAGATGAGGGTATACATCCTCGCGGTTGGGAGGTTGTAAATCCTAGCTGCGGGGATCTGCACCGCCGATCGTCATCGACTCTACTTCCCGCTGCGCTACGAGTCGGTAACGAAAAAGATCAAACCATGTATGCAGTCTCCATAGTGGTCCTGGGCTGGTGCGTAGGTCGGAAAATTTTTGTTTTCTGCTGCGTTCCCCTACACTGTGGTGTGCTGCCCTCCCTCCCCCCCCCCTTTATATAGGCCCCCAAGGGGGGTGCGCAGCCCTTGGAGATGGGATCTCCAAGGGGGGGGGCGGCGGCCAAGGGGGGAAGGGGTTGCCTTGCCCCCCAAGGCAAGGGGGAACTCCCCCCTAGGGTTCACAACCCTAGGCGCATGTGGGGGAGGCCCAAAGTGGCGCCCCAGCCCATCAGGGGCTGGTTCCCCTCCACTTTCAGCCCACGGGGCCCTCCGGGACAGGTGGCCCCACCCGGTGGACCCCCGGGACCCTTCCGGTGGTCCCGGTACAATACCGATAACCCCCGAAACTTTCCCGGTGGCCAAAACTGGACTTCCTATATATAATTCTTCACCTCCGGACCATTCCGGAACCTCTCGTGACGTCCGGGATCTCATCCGGGACTCCGAACAACTTTCGGGTTTCCGCATACATATATCTCTACAACCCTAGCGTCACCGGACCTTAAGTGTGTAGACCCTACGGGTTCGGGAGACACGCAGACATGACCGAGACGCCTCTCCGGTCAATAACCAACAGCGGGATCTGGATACCCATGTTGGCTCCCACATGTTCCACGATGATATCATCGGGTGAACCACGGTGTCGAGGATTCAATCAATCCGTATGCAATTCCCTTTGTCAATCGGTATGTTACTTGCCCGAGATTCGATCGTCGGTATCCCAATACCTTGTTCAATCTCGTTACCGGCAAGTCTCTTTACTCGTACCGCAATGCATGATGCCGTGACCAACGCCTTGGTCACATTGAGCTCATTATGATGATGCATTACCGAGTGGGCCCAGAGATACCTCTCCGTTTACACGGAGTGACAAATCCCAGTCTCGATCCGTGCCAACCCAACAGACACTTTCGGAGATACCCGTAATGCACCTTTATAGTCACCCAGTTACGTTGTGACGTTTGGCACACCCAAAGCACTCCTACGGTATCCGGGAGTTGCACGATCTCATGGTCTAAGGAAAAGATACTTGACATTGGAAAAGCTCTAGCAAACGAAACTACACGATCTTTTATGCTATGCTTAGGTTGGGTCTTGTCCATCACATCATTCTCCTAATGATGTGATCCCGTTATCAGTGACATCCTATGTCCATAGTCAGGAAACCATGACTATCTGTTGATCAACGAGCTAGTCAACTAGAGGCTTACTAGGGACAGGTTGTGGTCTATGTATTCACACATGTATTATGATTTCCAGACAATACAATTATAGCATGAATAAAAGACTATTATCATGAACACAGAAATATAATAATAACCATTTATTATTGCCTCTAGGGCATATTTCCAACAGGGGGAGGGGGCAGGTGGGGGACTGTGGACGGGGGGGGTGTTTGAGGATACGCCACGACTACTGAAAATTTTAGTAATGGTGGGTGGAGATGGTGGTGGACGAGGGAGGGCGACGGTTCAAATGCCTCGACTACTGCAATTTTACTATAAGGTCGGTTTTGGAGGAGTGTGGGCGACGGTTGAAGTATGGAGGCTACTAAAACTTGGGTAAAGGAATTGATGCGGGGCGGCAGTGCCCAAGATCGCGCACGGTCCAATAACAATATGTGTGTATGATAATAAGGAAAAGTGGCGCGGATCCTCCGATTTTTGCAACGCTCAAGGCGGGTAGTTTGTTTTTTATATTTCTAGCTAGCTGGTCTATCACACACGGTTTGTCCTAATTTCCAAATAAACTTACCCGCCTTTAGCTTTCACAGGTGGTGGTTTTACAGCGCACTTGCATCGCACACGGTTAAGCCAGTACCCCCACCCTTTGCTCGCGCTTGCACGGCCGTGGTGATTTCAGTGCACTTGCATCGCACACGGTTGAGCCAGTACCTCCACCCTTTGCTCGCGCTTGCGCGGTCGTGGTGATTTCAGCGCACTTGCATCGCACACGGTTGAGCCAGTACCTCCACACTTTGCACACGCTTGCACGGTCGTGGTGATTTCAGCACACTTGCATCGCACACGGTTGAGCGAGTACCTCCACCTTAATTTGCTCGCGCTTGCGTGGTCGTGGTGATTCACATCGCACTTGTATCGCACGCGGTTAAGATATTATACCCCATGTCCGTTGAGGATCATCAGTCTTTGTAGCAAAAAATAACGTTAGGGAGGGTCAAAAGACAGCCACACCAGCATGTGGCCCAAATATATATGAGTGAAAAGGGTGGTATGTGATGTTCAAAATTCCAATGCACAACTTTGACCCCGCGGGCCCACGGTTGGGCGCGTCATTGAAGATCCATGAGAGGGTCCAGAAGTCAAGAACCACATGGAAGTGGCCAAATATATGTACGAATATTGGGGATGTTTAAAACTTTAAATACACAATGCATAACTTTGGTGGCACCTGCCTCGCAAACCCGAAAGCACCCTCACAACCACCTAGCTAGGATATATATAATGACATAATGTCGTACCTAGCTAGGATGCTTGGCCCACCACCTCCCACTTCGTGTTAGCGGGCGGATGCACGTAATGATCGATACTTTGGTCATACATGCATGTCGCCATGACCTACCATAAGACGGACCAATGAATCTTTTGTTTGGTCAAATGACAGTTTTTGTTGTCGATAAACCGCTTGGGCCAATAGATTGAACCATCGTAAACATCGCACGAGAGGGACCACAAAACCAGCATCTCTTGCATGCGGCCCAAAATGATGTACGTTGGGAAGGGGCGATGTGTGTTTTCAATATAGAATAATGTACAATTTAGATGTGGTGCCTACCTCTCGATACAGACAACAACCATGAAGGCAAGGTAGTTAAGGACGAGATACGTACGCATGGTTTGATGTAGGTCGAACCCAGCTATCCGAGCATCTGGGAGGGAATCCTGACAACGCATGAGCTCGAGCTTTGGTTGACCGACATTTGACGGTGACTGGCCCTAACATGAACGAGGAGGAATCCATTCATGGCCAACACATACCCCTCATTATCGGTCAAAGGGATGATATATATACACTCGGGGAGCCCACAAATATCCGTGTCGTCACAAAAAACCGCACAAGGGAGACGTGGTCGATCAGAAGACCCCGTATACACTGCATGCGGCCCGAAAATATGTATGGGTACGATGGTGTATGATGTGTTTAAATCCCAAATGCACAACTTCGATGGGCCACGCCAAGTACATTACAAACCGAACACCGTACCCAACTCCAAGCCTGGTTCAATACCTATGATGTCAGTTTCCCAACT